>NC_034177.2:57006210-57306210 GCF_002021735.2 Oncorhynchus kisutch
TGCTGCCTCTCCTCTTTCGGCTGCTCCTGCCTGTTGACACGCCGCTTGGTCCGTTGGTGGTGGGTGATTCTGTTACGGCTTTCTAGTGGTGATGAAGGAGAGTTGGACCAAACTGCAGTCGATTGCGATCCATATTTATTAAACAAAACGTAAACACGACTAAACACTAAACACTACAAAACAATAAACGTAATGAAAACCGAAAACAGCCTATCTAGTGCAAACTAACAGAGAGTACAAGTAAGACACTAAGGACATCAAGACAAATAGGACAATCACCCACGACAAACTCAAAGAATATGGCTGCCTAAATATGGTTCCCAATCAGAGACAACGATAAGCACCTGCCTCTGATTGAGAATCACTCCAGGCAGCCATAGACCTTGCTAGATAACCCCACTAGCTACAATCCCAACTATATACACACCAAAACCCCAAGACAAAACACACCACAATACAAAAACTCCATGCCACACCCTGGCCTGACCAAATACATAAAGATAAACACAAAATACTCTGACCAGGGCGTGACACTGTAAGTAAGCATTTCACAAAGCAAACGCTGATTTGTTGACGATGTGCACTGAGGATACTTTCAAGAGAACTGGGAACTCAGAAAAAAAGTCAAATCATGACATCAGTGATCTTCAGGTCAGAAAGTCGGAGCTCTTGAAAGATGCCACAGTTTCCAACTTCGAATTCCGAGTTGGATAACCGTTCTGTCACGTTCTGACCATCGTTCATATGTGTTTTCCTTGTTTTAGTGTTGGTCAGGACGTGAGCTGGGTGGGCATTCTATGTTGTGTGTCTGGTTTGTATATTTCTATGTTTGGCCTGATATGGTTCTCAATCAGAGGCAGGTGTTAGTCATTGTCTCTGATTGGGAACCATATTTAGGTAGCCTGTTTTGTGTTGGGTTTTGTGGGTGATTGTCCTTAGTGTCCTTGTTCCTGTCTATGCGTTAGTTTTCACTAGTATAGGCTGTTTCGGTTTTCGTTACGTTCTTTGTTTTTTGTAGTGTTTAATATTGATTCGTGTTTTTTCGTTTTGTTCATTAAACATGGATCGCAATCTACACGCTGCATTTTGGTCCGACTCTCCTTCACACCTAGAAAACCGTTACACGTTCAAACAGATTTTTCCCAGTTGGAGCTTGTTTTTTTACAGAGTTCCGAGTTTCGTTGAAAGCACTGAAGTCTGAGATTTCCGAGTTCCAAGTGGTTTTGAATGACCTTCTAGACCCATTTGTCGTTATTTCAGATGCGTAGATCTTGACCTTGATCATTACATAATGACTTAATCCCTGGGATAAATAAATAATTGCATCAATGTATCCCATCCAAAAGTGAAAATGTTCCTCAACAGTGAAACCCTTGCAAGGTTACATGATGAAATAAAAGTTGTCTTATGAACATTTTAAGTGCATTTATAAACCATTATTCAGCCAACCTTAATAGGCTTTAAATTTGTCAAGCACAAATGACTATCTCACAATTTTAACCATAACTGTTTATTCATGTGTCTAAAAATGTTTGGTTAAAATAATCTACCGATTGTCAAATACACAATTAATTGACTTAACAATTGAAAGTAATGTGAACTTGTTTTATTCATTGGGCCTAAAGACTACAGAGCCATTTATTGTGTCAGAGCTGTGTCAGTCAATGAAGTGGTTGATTTTAAATTAGCTAACTAATCACATGGTTTGTGCAGGCTGAAATATAGTGCTTTGGGATATTTGATTGGGATGCTATCGGAAACGTTAAGATTTGTACAAGCATGGTAACAAGCGTTCATTGTTACACCTCTGTAATTACAGACTGTTTTACCTCCAGTTACATGTTGTTATTACAGTTTAACTATGTATTATTACAGTTAATTACAATACTTGTTACATACTTGTTACAAGTGTTACCAAATATAAATTCTAGAAGGGCCGAAGCCCCTCAGACCCCAACAATTTCACTGGAACTCTCATGTGTGCGTTTAATATGACTAACATGGTAGTGTGACGCGTCTGACCTCTGTTCACACAGATGAATCCCCATGCTGTTAGTTTACTTACAGTGATTTCAGTTTGCTTTGTGCTTAATTTCTTCATTCGGAACTTCACCGCTTCTCTTTGCCTCTTCAGACATTCCTGGTGCTTCAACAGCATCTCCTGGAGAGAGAAGGTTTCAGAATAACAAAAAAAAGAGCCAAGATGGATCCCACCAAATTCCCTCTTTTGAAGCACAGTAGCACACACCTGAGCCTGGGTCTTCATCTCCATGGTCTTACTCTAAGGGAGATGATCAGTTATACCAATGACGAAGAGCTCGGCTAATGATGCTACCAGGTGAAGTTGTAATAAGCCAAAGACTTTTAGTCCTGTGTCAGTTAGTCTTAAATCAGTAGAGACTACTCTCATTCACGTCCATCTCTTGTGTCTGTCTGCATGCGTCTCTCTTCCTCTGTTTATAGAATGGCCTGTCTCATACATACCATACCTCTGGAGCAGCAGAGTGATTTAAGACACAGGCACCTGGCCCTCTTTAACAATCCCATGCCTCCCTAGTGTCACAAGGTTAGGTGCCAGAGCATAGTGGATAGTGTTGTGTCCGTATAAATAGAATCACTAGAACAGACATGGCCCATTCATTGAGCCAGATTGGGTGTATCCATGAGGGTGCTATCAAATTGCTGTGGTCTGAGGGGATTATCCATTCTAGTCATTCTATTTCTATGGTTGTGTCAGTGGGTCCCTTTTTCTCTGCCTTGGAAAGTATTCACCTTGAGCTGTCTGTCCAACTCACTTAAACACGCTATCCTGTATATTACTCCAGACAGACCATGCAGGTCATCAGGCATCTGTCTTCTAAGTTCCAGTGTCATTGTTGTAACCCTTTTCCATTATTCTAGCTTTGGATTGGTCAACCTTTGCCAATGGAAATCACGAGACGACAATGTGACATCCATCCTGATGTCACAGCTCTCCATTGACCATGCTATTTAATCCAGGACTAGGGTTCATCTGTGTCCGGGAAACCAACCCTATACGCACTGTATAACATTGAATATACTTGTGTAAATTGATCCCTGGCAAATGACTGTAAATAATATGTTTACATTCATGGTATGAGGTGCTGTAAGCAGGCTATAAGCTAACAGAGATTTTCTATCCAGTTTGATACACAGATAATCTTTAGCAACACTGTGTTTTCTCCATTCATACTTTGATTCATACCATACTTCAAAACTATAGGCCTTCTATGAGCCTGGGTGTGTGTGTATCTGTATGTGCGTGTTTGAGAGAGAGACAGACAGACAGCTCCATGGGTGTCTGCCTCTTTATTGCCTCTTTAAGTCCAGGAAGTCCCCCGAGTACACTATGCCTGATTGGTCCCATAAAACTTGACAGGAGAGTCCTCATACTACCTCACACACTGTGTTTATTATAGTTTAATAGCTGAGAGGAGATAAACTAATACAGGTGATACCTTTGGTGTATCATACACAGGGATTTAAAGCTTTATTTTTGCTTATATTTCAATACAACAAATGGCAGTGTGGGTTTCATTTATAAAACAGTCATTTTAAATACAGTTGTTATTTTTTGTACATTTAATGTTGTATTTTTTGGGGTGGTGTTTGTTGAATATTTGTGAGTAAAATAGGAATTGCTTCTCCAATTTAACCAACAGAAAACTAAATTGGGTCGTTTTCACGGGAGCCTGATAGGATAAACTGTTTTGTTGAAGAGGCTACCTGGGTCATATTTAATAGGCTTCAAATGGAAGAAAACAAACTGAAATAGGGAGGGACTACTTGAACTTGTCCACGCTCATTTCAGTTTCCCTTTACAGAACATTTTAAAATGTTGCATGCCCTAATGAATATAGCCCGGATCTATATGGAAACCACATTATATTGTTTTGATTGATGGCTTTTCCAGACTCTGATGCCAGTGAGAGTAACATGGTTAGGTGCTAAGGCAAGCTGAGCAGTGTTTGAAGATTTGGACTCATATTATGTACTAGAGCCATAAAGAAATGGCAAGACCCAATATTTCCATGATGAAGACTGTAAGCCATTTGATTTGACGCCAACACGGGTCTAAAATGTTTCAGCCAAAATGAGGGCAAGCTGACCATTGACTTATGAAGCTGACAGACAGACATTCCAGTTTCGCATGTGAAGAACATGTTCCATTTGGTGCCATGAGATTAAAGAAAAGGGAAAGAAAGTAAAAGCAGCTCAATTCAAAGCAAAGCGAAAAACAAAACAAAAATAAGCGCAGCAGTAGAAAAACAAAAAAACATGACCTAATTTATAATTCTGTCATTCTTTTTCATTTTTGAACACTTACGAAATGGGTTTATTCTATTTCCTTGTAGCATCTATCGGTTCGTTAATTATGTATTCAGTCCGTAGAAGAAGTATAGAGTAAAAAGAGTCAATTTCATTGCTTCCTTGAACATGTCAAAAAAGAGGGAAAGGGGGAAAATCAAAACAAATCCTACATCTATGTTACAGTGGTAGAGTAGATTGCTATCTTATGGGATGGGATGAATGCATGCTGCTCTGACTGCTAGAAGAGCTTGGCCTTCTTTTTCATGTTGTTGCGTTTCCACAGTGGAAGCTTGTCAAATTCCTGGATCTCCATCCCAAAGATGTCAAAGAACGTTTCTGGGGCTAAGTGGCGCTAGAGTGAGAAGAGAGGTTGAGAAAAGAAGGAAGGGGGAGGGGTATGTTGTGGTTAGCATTTACGCTCCTATAAAGTCATTGAAAAACTCTCAAGAATCTATATGGAGCTATGGAGTCTGTACTTTCCTCACTAGGTTTTTGTGTAGCATTCATGCACACAAAGTAGACAATCGAGTATCTATCATCACATGCAGAAATCAAATGATACCTCCAGTCTTGTTCTGTCCACCTCCCTGGGCAGTTTAGCTCGCCCTCTACTGGTTATCGTGAGCATTTCATATGGTACGACCTTCAAAGGGAGACACTTGTCAGTAATGGAAAGGGTCTGTGCTATCTAGGCTCCTTGGAACGTCCCTACCTTATCCCCTTAACATAGCCCCTACCCATAACCCCTACTTAACCTTAACCCTAACCCTTACCGTAACCTTTTAAAATGTCAACTTCAATGGGGTAGGGAAGTCCCAAGGATCCCGGATAGCAAAGTTCGTAAAGGAAGGCAATACTGAATCAAGCTTCAAAAGGAAACTGTTGAAAGATAGACCAAGGGGCCATCACAACTGACTGAGGACCCCATTCAATCGAACGTGGATACTAGGTTTTTGAGATAAAACCAAAATGTGAAATAAAGCATTTTATGCTGTAATTATTTTATTGAGTACGTGATTCCACACATTCATTGCTGCAGACAGACATAGAGGTACCACAGAAACCGGGTATCCATGTTTGATTAGATAGGGCATCATTTTTACAGTTATAGCATGTTCAACACTGATAGTCTTGTCTGAGACAGCGCTGGGTAGGGACAACAACTGTGACAGAAGATTGTGAGTGAGGGCTGTAAGAGGGCAGATGGGGCTGACTCAACTATATGGGTATCAGTTGATAGGGAGGTGCATGATGCCTGTATCGTTGTGTAGGTTCATGCATTTGTGCTCTTATTATTAACAAAACATGTACACCACTGGTCAAAAGTTTTAGTACACATACTCATTCAAGGGTTTTCTTTACTTTTACTATTTTCTACATTTTAGAGAAATAGTGAAGAAATCAAAACTATGAAATAACATTATGAATTATGTAGTAACCAAAAAAGTGTTAAACAAATCAAATATATTTTATATTTCAGATTCTTCAAATAGCCACCCTTTGCCTTGATGACACCTTTGCACACTCTTGGCATTCTCTCAACCAGCTTCATGAGGTACTCACCTGGAATGCATTTCAATTAACAGGTGTGCCTTCTTAAAAGTATATTTGTGGAATTTCTTTCCTTCTTAAAGCATTTGGGCCAATCAGTTGTGTTGTGACAAGGCAGTGGTGGTATACAGAAGATAGCCCTATTTGGTAAAAGACCAAGTCCATATAATGGCAGGAACAGCTCAAATAAGCAAAGACAAATGACAGGCCATCATTACTTTAAGACATGAAGGTCAGTCAATCAGGAACATTTCAAGAACTTTGAAAGTTTCTTCAAGTGCAGTCACAAAAACCATCAAGCGCTATGATGAAACTGGCTCTCATGAGGACCGTCACAGGAATGGAAGACCCAGAGTTCCCTCTGCTGCGAAGGATATATTCATTAGAGTTACCAGCCTCAGAAATTGTAACCCAAATAAATGCTTCACAGAGTTCAAGTAATAGACACATCTCAACATCAGCTATGCAGAGGAGACTGTGTGAATCAGTCCTTCATGGTCAAATTGCTGTAAAGAAACCACTACTAAAGGACACCAATAATAATAAGAGATTTGCTTGGGACAAAGAACACGAGCAATGGACATTAGACCGGTGGAAATTTGGAAAGTCCAAATTGAAGATTTTTGGTTCCAACTGCCATGTCTTTGTGAAACGCAGTGTGGGTGAACGGATGATCTCCGCATGTGTATTTCCCACTGTAAAGCATGGAGGAGGAGGTGTTATGGTGTGGGGGTGCTTTTCTGGTGACACTGTCTGTGATTTATTTAGAATTCAAGGCACACTTAAAAAGCATGGCTACCACAGCATTCTGCAGCGATACGCCATCCCATCTAGTTTGGGCTTAGTGGGACTATCATTTGTATTTCAACAGGGCAATGACCCAACACACCTTCAAGAAGGAGAGTGATGGAGTGCTGCATCAGATGACCTGGCCTCCACAATCCCCCGACCTCAACCAAATTGAGATGGTTTGGGATGAGTTGGACCGCTGAGTAAAGGAAAATCAGCCAAGAAGTATTCAGCATATGTGGGAACTCCTTCAAGACCTTTGGAAAAGCATTCCAGGTGAAGCTGGTTGAGAGAATGCCAAGAGTGTGCAAACCTGTCATCAATGCAAGGGTGACTATTTGAAGAATCTCAAATATAAAATATGTTTTGATTTGTTTAACACTTTTTTGGTTACTACATGATTCCATGTGTCATTTCATAGTTTTGATGTCTTCACTATTATTCTACAATGTAGAGAATAGGAAAAATGAAGAAAAATCCTTGAATGAGTAGGTGTTCTAAAACTTTTGACCGGTACTGCATGTCAGTTAAAATGTGAATATGTTGGAATATCTGACTAGATAAATGGACAAGATTAGGCTACAAATTCACATTTTCAGAGAACTAACTGTGACCCTAACATTTTGTAAGTAATTAACAAAATAGTACTGTAAGTTTTAAAAATGTTGTTCAATAAAATTCAAGACATAGTTATCGAGTCCTGGAAAGCAGCTATACTGTGGGCTTTACAGCTAACTTATGCTAAGGTCTAGTACACAAACAGACATGGATGAGATCCATTTAAATTTAGAGTGAGAGTTTTGCAAGATCTTACTGAAATACTCTGATAAGCAAGAAGAGGGGTGATTTGTTTTCAAATTTTTCCATCTGACCAACTCATAATAGCCACACCAATCATGAAAATCCAACAATGAAGCTGTCTCTTCTTCATAAAGTATACAGTGATCAGAGTAATTTCAAATATACATTTCGTGTTGGATTTTCCACTGTATGCTACATACAGTCTATATTGAAGCGATGTGTGAATGAACATGGAGAAGCTGGCATGCTAAGCGAGAGGTGACTCATTTCACTAGCTCCTGTCTGGACTTCAGCACAGCCACAGCCTCATGGGAGATGTAGTACTGTCGAGGGGCTGCATTTGGTTCCAGGAACCCATGATGGAACTGACTACCAGCTGCATACTGTAGGTAAGTTAGTGGTGATGTTATGAGACACGCCACCAGTCCTATACCTCCGAGCTCACTCTCCACTGACTTAGTATTCCTTTCTGTTGCATACAGCATATTCATTTTTGTAGTGAAGTCTATTTTAAAAACTTGGCATGTCAGTGAAATATACAAAAACGCATAGGGCACATACAGCTCTAGCTCTACATACAGCTCAGAGATCATCAGGTAAATAAAAAAAATGATCAAGAAATAAGATACTTGCTTTTGGTTCCAACATATTAGGCATAGATACTCCCCTGTCCATTCTTGTTACTGCGGCACAGCCATCCCTTATGTGCTACAGGATAGAACATACACACACATGTAATATAGTGGTATGGAACTGAGATGTCTCTAGCATAGCTATCTACTATAGCTACCACTAGCCCAGCAACTGTATTGTATTACTATTATATAGAGCAATATACTTGTAACATATGGTCACTGCAGTACATTTGTCTGTCTCTTTGGATAATGGGTTTCGGCTTTCAAAGATTGGCATTCTTTTAATACAATTCATCTCAATGGCCTCTACGCTTGTGACCCCTCCACCTCTCACAGTCTAGAGGACTGTTACGGTTTGCAATTGAATATGTAACTAAAGCAGTGTTGTTTGCGTTCCAAGGCAGGAGCATGCAGGATCACTGCAATGCAATCACTACAGTTTGGAATAGCAAACAGTGATGCAGGCATTTAGCGGGACTGGGTTGACATTCAGGACAACATTAGGTTTGCAATCTTAGGAATAATGAGTGAGCAAACACATGCAAAATTAAAGGTATAATGAAAGGCAGTTGTGGATAAGCAAATGAGAGACATACCTGAAACTCTGCAGGACAAAATGGGACAGAAAATGAGACTCACAGTTAATGTTTTTTCTCTACCATTTATCATTCATATCTGAACTAAGTACTACATTATTTCCAAATAATTGGGTGCCTTATTATAAAACATATTGATTAATTTTGTATATGTGTAATCGGTTAAAGGTACAATCTGGGATCTGGGAGGGGTTACATTTCCCAAGCCCCATTTCTCAGCTGTATACCAAAACAAGTGCGGGCCTGTCATTTTGCTGAACTGCTAATCCCAGATTGTAGCTTTAAGGGTATTTCAATTGTGGAAGTAGTTGTGAATATAACCAGAGCTTTATTTGGTGAGCAACACTCACCTCTTCCTCCCCCACACATGTCCCCATGGCTGTTGTACTGAGTGAAATCTGTGGACTGAGGCTGTAGAGGCAGAAACAGTATTTTAATAACAACAGTCACATATTTCTATGAACAATTTGATCAAAACAGAACGTTTTACAGGAGCAATTAGGGTTAAGTGCCTTGCTCAAGAGCACATCAATAGATTTTTCACCTAGCCGGCTCAGAGATTCAAACCAGGGACCTTTTGGTTACTGTCACAACACACTTAACCTCCAGGCTACCTGCTGCTGTCATAGCGGAAAACATCCACATTAAATCAAATATTGATTTGATTGATTTTGTTGGATTTAATCAAGTTGTGATATCTGATAGGTGTTTGATCTTACCCGGTGTAATCCATTCCGTCCATAACCAGGCAGCGAGGAAGTTTTGGAATCATCTGAAAAGTTGAAACTATGGTAAGTATCATAATTTCGCTGAAACATCTAAACTCAATTTGGCTGCCCTTTAGTTTGAATTGTTCAAGCACAGGAAATTTGCAAGTGTTAAAATCTCGGCGTTGAGGTAAAAGGTTTATAGTTTGTTTTAATATCTATGTTTCTACATGCACATTGATTGATTCATTGATTTTATACTATACAAAGATAAGTAATTTATGCTTTTCTAAACTAATACAATCTGTAAGGGGTTGGATTTATTGCACCCGTTAATGAGATGGTTGTTCCAGTTTAGATGGTTAAGGCAGTCTTGTCTTTCAACATAGCAGTCATTCCTAAAACAGATTGTGAGTCATAAAATATTCACATTTTTGGCCATCCTACCTCCGGCTGGAATTCATAATGACTTCACAAACCAACATATTGTGATTTGCAGGTCCGATATAACCCTGGCTTATCAAACCACAATGTCAAGGTAATTTATGCAATTATATATGGTAATAAAGGATTTAGTTTTAATTTAGACACTTAGGCAGTCATTTGGTGAAGGTTTCAGGACTAGACATTAATGAATGCAACAACCATGTGTCTGTAACTAACAAGCACAGTCATGGGTGGGTATCTCTCACATTCACAAGGCATGCTGTGAAAAATGTCAATAAGACTTTACACCCTACAGTGTTAAAACAAAACGCTCCAAAATACTGTAAAACTACATGTGTTATTCCTTAACACGAAAAAAGTGTAACAGCATCTACTCTAATAAGGTTGCAATTTATGTCAGAATTTGCAGCACCCCCATAGTGTTAGGGAACCAACACTAGATTTGGTAGATTGTCAACACTGAAAAGTGTATATTTTCCATGAATTTTGATGATATTTGGATGAAACCAGATCAAAGTTGCTTCTACATTGATAAAGATGGATCATAAAGTTACTTGTCCCCTCCCTCGTGTCAAACAGTTGGATTCAGGAGGCTGGATTATTAAGAACCTTTTGCAATATCACAAAAAGCCTAATTTGATTACACAAATGGTAACTTCTTATTCTCTTACACAATTTAAATAAGTACCACCTTGTATTCAATCAAAATGCAAATATATATAAAGAAATAAAAAAATATGACATTTACATCAGACTCTTTACTCAGTACTTTGTTGAAGCACCTTTGGCAGCGATTACACCCTTGAGTCTTCTAGGGTATGATGACGCGACAAGCTTGGCACACCTGTATATGGGGTGTTTCTCCCATTCTAATCTGCAGATCCTCTCAAGCTCTGTCAGGTTGGATGGGGAGCATCGATACACAGCTATTTGGCCAGCAGCATACCACCCTGCATACCACTGCTGGCTTGCTTCTGAAGCTAAGCAGGGTTGGTCCTGGTCAGTTCCTGGATTGGAGACCCAGATGCTGCTGGAAGGGGTGTTGGAGGGCCAGTACGAGGCACTCTTTCCTCTGGTCTAAAAAATATATATAACAATGCCCCAGGGCAGTGATTGGGGACACTGCCCTATGTAGGGTGCTGTCTTTCGGATGGGACGTTAAATGGGTGTCCTGACTCTCTGAGGTCATTAAAGATCCCATGGCACTTTTCGTAAGAGTAGGGGTGTTAACCCTGGTGTCCTGGCTAAATTCCTAATCTGGCTCTCAAACCAACTCGGTCACCTAATAATCCCCAGTTTACAATTGGCTCATTAATCCCCCTCCTCTCCCCTGTAACTATTCCCCAGGTTGTTGCTGCAAATGAGAACGTGTTCTCAGTCAACTTACCTGGTAAAATAATAGATAAATAAATACATATTTTCAGGTCTCTCCAGAGATGTTTGATCAGGTTCAAGTCCAGGCTCTGCCTGGGCCACTCAAGGACATTCAGAGACTTGTCCCGAAGCTACTCCTGCACTGTATTTGTGTGTGCTCAGGGTTGTTGTCTTGTTGGAAGGTGAACCTTCACCCTAGACTTGAGTGGTCCTGAGTGCTCTGGAGTAGGTTTCATTCAAGAATCGCTCTGTACCTTGCTCTGTTCATATTTCACTTGATCCTGACTAGTCTCCCAGTCCCTGAAAACATCCCCATAGCATGATGCTGCCACCACCATGCTTCCCCGTAGGGATGGTACCAGGTTTCCTCAAGACGTGATGCTTGGCATTCAGGCCAAAGAGTTCAATCTTGGTTTCATCAGACCAGAGAATCTTGTGTCTCATGATCTGAAAGTCCTTTAGGTGCCTTTTTGCAAACTGCAAGGCTGTCATGTGAATATTACTGTGGAGTGGCTTCCGTCTGTTCACTCTACCATAAAGGCCTGATTGGTGGAGTGCTGCAGAGATGGTTGTCCTTCTGGAAGGTTCTCCCCCCTCCACAGAGGAACTCTGGAGCTCTGTCAGATTGACCATAGGGTTCTTGGTCACTTCCCTAACCGAGGCTCTTCTCCCCCGATTGCTCAGTTTGGCCGTGCAGCCAGCTCTAGAAAGATCCTTGGTGGCCACTGTGTTCTATTCTGCAGAAATGTTTTGGTACCCTTCCCCGGACAAATCCTTGGATCTCATTGGCTGGTTTTTGTTCTGACATGCACTGTCAACTGTGGGACCTTATATAGACAGGTGTGTGCCTTTCCAAATCATGTCCGATCAATTAATTTACCACAGGTGGACTCCAATCAAGTTGTAGAAACATCTCAACATCTCAAACAGAATAGACCTGAGCTAAATTTCGAGTCTCATAGCAAAATTCTTAAATTAAATAAGGTATTTCTGTTTTTATTTTATTATGAATCTTGAAAAACAGTACTGACAATTCCATTTGGGCTAGCTAGCTAAATTATACAGTAAACATTGTGTCAATATTGATGCTTTCCAATAACCAAGCAGTTGGATGAACAAATTATTTATGAAACCAAGATGTGATGTATGACAGGATTGGATGTTTCATGCAATTTCAATGTCGTTTGAGTTGCTTTGTGTATCAGCATTTGAGTTGCATTGTGTATCAGCAAATTTGCTTGAGATCATCTCACTGCAGCACTGCTCACTGGGTCAATTTGGCTTGACATAGGTATTTCAAGGAACCGCCTGCCAAGGTAAGGTCTGTCTTTCAGACTTCCTGGTAGTTTGACATGAGAGAAAAAGTACATTTTATAAAATTTTATCAGGAAAAAACATTATGGGTGATGCTTTAGTCACTCAAAAGGCTATTTTACATGGGAAAGTTTCGGGACCTATAACACTATTTCAGTGGCTCATACATCAGTGGAGGCTCACCCGAAAAGTAAGGGGAGGACCATCCTCTTCAGTAAATTTAATTGAAAAAAACATTTTAAACATTTAAATTTTTTTGATAAAGAGCTAAATATATTCACGTCACCAAATACTTGATTAAAATACACTTTTTTGCAATGAAGTTCTACAGTACACAGCACTCTGTAGGGTAGCACCATGGTGTAGCCGGAGGACAACTAGCTTCCATCCTCCTCTGGGTACATTGACTAAAATACAAAATCTAGGAGGCTCATGGTTCTAACCCCCTTCCACAGATTTACACGGTAATTATGACAACTTCCAGAGGACATCCTCCAAACTATCAGAGCTCCAGCATAGCATGAACTGCCCTGTTGTCCACCCAATCAAAGGATCAGATAATAAATATCGTACTGAAAGCATAAGCTACAGCTAGCTAGGACTGCAGTTCATAAAATGTAGTAAGTAGTTGACTCAAAGAGAGAGAAGGACAATAGTTGAACAGATTTGAACAAATTCATTTCTTCCAAAAAGAAGGAGAGGCAAGAGAGAGAGAGAGTCATTTTTCCCCTTTCAAATGCAGCCAGCTAGTTTAGCCTACTCAAACACCCTTCTCAAACAGAGGGGTGCTATGTTAGGTAGCCAGCTATGACTATCCAACACAACACTAGAACTCTTCCATGTCAAGGTATGCTTTTGGTTTTTACAAATGTGATAAACTGCTTTACTGACTGTACACTGTAAAGTTACTGAATGATTGTAGCAGGTTTACTAACGCATTAGTTCTATTAGTTATGTTGACTATGACATTACTTTAGCTAATATGCTGACAACGATGGAGGCTGTGTGTAGCGGTTACGATATGGTTTGGCTTGGAAAGTTTTTTCGGCTGGTCACATACAGCTGATGTGTTGTGCATTGAAGTCCACAAGCGAAAGGAAAAGGTGAGAGGGGGAGAGTGCATAGATGCAAGAAGGAATAGAATGTGGCTGCTATGAAAGTGAACTGTCTTTACGTGTGTCAGGGGTGTATTCAGTCCACCAATTCTGTTGAAAAATGTTTCTTAAACAGAAGAAAACAGAATGAAACGGGGATAAACATACCTGAATTTGTCCAATAGAAACTCATGTTTGTAACTGTTGGACTAATGATTACACCCTAGATCAGCTAGATGCAGGCAAGAGTGTGCAAGGCAGTATTGAACGTGTCACAGTCTGTCCATGTGTCACTGTCTGTCTTTTCAAAATGTTCTCTGTGCACCTACGTTGTAAACTTTCATTCATAGGCTAGGTTGTAGCAACCTCATGATGTATATGGAGAACATTTGAGTATCATGTAGTAGCCTAAACATATCGCGTGTCACGGTTGTGTGAATGATTGGACCAAGGCGCTGCGTGCGTAGAATTTGACGTGTTTAATAAACTCACCAGACAAAACGAAATGTGACAAAGTGATGATCCATGGCCCAGAGCCTCCAGTGATGATCCATGGCCCGGAGCCTCTAGCCACGGTTCCCCATCCAGAGTCCCCGGCGACGATCCATGGTCCGGAGCCCCCGGCGATGATCCACAATCCGGAGTCCCCGGGGGCGATCCAAGGTCCGAAGTCCCCGGCAATGACCCACGGTCCGGAGTCTCCGGCAACGATCCACGGCCCGGAGTCTCCGGCGACGATCCACAGAACTGAGGCCCCGGCGACGATCCACGGTTCGGTCACTGTCACGCCCCAACCAACACAGAGAATAAACAGCTCTCTATGGTCAGGACGTGACAGTATCCCCCCCCAAAGGTGCGGACTCCGACCACAAAACCTGACTCAATATGGGAGAGTCCGGGTGGGCATCTACCGTCGGGGGTGGCTCCAGTGATAATCCATGGCCAGGAGCCTCCAGTGATGATCCATGGTCCGGAACCTCCTGCAAGGGTACCCAGTCCGGAGCCTCCAGCGACGGTTCCCCATCCGGAGTCCCCGGCGACGATCCACGGTCCGGAGTCCCCGGCGACGATCCACGGTCCGGAGTCCCCGGCGACGATCCACGGTCCCTCCGGCGACAATCCACGGTCCGGTTCCTCCAGCGACGATCCACTGTCCGGGGTCCCCGGCGACAATCCACGGTCTGATTCCTCCGGAGACGATCCACGGTCCAGAGTCTCCGGCGACGATCCACGGTCCGGAGTTTCCGGCGACGAAGCACGGTTCTGTTCCTCCTGCAACGATCCATGGTCCGGAGCCTCCAGCGACGACCCACGGTCCGGTTCCACAGAAGCGGAGGGATGCACTGACCTCATGCATTGACCTTAGAGAGCCTTTTTATTCTCTATTTTGGTTTGGTCAGTGTGTGACTAGGGTGGGTACTCTAGTTTTTTTTATTTCTATGTTGGCCTGGTATGGTTGCCAATCAGAGGCAGCTGTCTATTGTTGTCTCTGATTGGGGATCATATTTAGGCAGCCTTTTCCCACCTGTTGTTTGTGGGATTTTGATTTTGTATTGTTGCTTTTGAGCCCTACAAAGCTGGACGTTTCGTTTTGTTACGCTGCATCTTTGTCCAACCATCCTTCAAACAACGAGTGTTACAACAAAAATGATGTTTGTTGTATTGGACAAGTACAGATAGTAACTCTGTGTTTCAATCCATTTTGGATCACTTTCTTCGGTTTGGTACCTAATGAACCTGACCCTGATTTAGAGTTAATTTGATGTGGTTCTTCTAAACAATGTGCTTGTTACTATATGGTGAAGTTAGTCAGAACATACCTCCATCATAGTTGTTCTGCTGAGGTTCATAGCGCTGAGCTGATTGGCTGCGTGCATGACCTTCCCTGATCTGCTCCTTTTCATTCTCCTCTTTCATTATCAGCTTCCCCAAACCAGACTGGATCTGGGGACACACAGAACATATGGTAAAATACTTAACTTAAAGCCTGCAGGTATAATGCATTGTAAGACCTGTCGTGAGCATGTATAATATCTTATAATGAATCTTATAATGATCCTGACTAAATACCAGCTATTTTGAGTCAGTTGAAAAGTTGATACATACAGAGACAAAACATAGTGTAAACCTTATTATAATACAGTATAAAGGCTTGTACATGCTTATAACAAATTATAAGAGCTGCCTACGTGTGTGTGTTTGTGGGTGTGATTGTGGGGGTGTATGAATGTGGCTTCTCGAACCTTATTGATTTGCTCCTCCTGAATCTGCTTTCTCTTCATAGCCTCCTCTTCCTCTTCTTCCCTAGACCGTCTCCTTCCTCCTTCTGAACCTTTGAGTGGCATAAACAACCCAACCCATAAGCCAACACACACACATGCGCACACACACACGCACACACACACACACACACACACACACACACACACACACACGCACACACACGCACACATGCAGGAACACACACACACAGGCACGCATGCACACACCCTTATAACTGTGTGTGTTAATTACAGGCGTCTTGACCGAGAAGTAGTGCTAAATACAGTCAAGCAAGACTGTCAGAAACTATAACAGAAGGCATAATAGAATGCTCCCATCTGTGGACTTCATGTTCACAAAAGTACTGTACAGGATTTTTAAAAGGATTGAAAAAAGTACTGTAGGATTTATCTTTCCAGCAACAGGGGTGTGGGAGAACACAAATGTGAGACAGAGTTCACTAGACATAAACACAGACAACACAGAAACAGTGAAACTACTCAGCTGCACAGAATGTTAACTAGGACAGTACAAGTCTTCACAAGATGAGATATTTACTATGAGTTTGATACACAGAACAACACAGTGTAGGAAGACAGATCCGTTTGAAGCCAGTCTCAGTTAGCTCTGTCCAAGTCATTTGTGAACGGTCGATTGATTGATTTTATAGGTAGCTGTAAAGCAAGCTGTAAAGGAAGGTGCAACTGAAGCTGTAGCAAGCAAAAAGTGACATGATGCCAACAACAACAGTCTTTCAAGGATACATTGTTCATCAGCATTGCACAAAATTCAGCAAAATAATTTTAAAATCTGTGTTCTAGAGAGTCAAATTGTGGTGAGAGCAGGGATGCAATAAAGCTTAGTGGTGATGTTAAGCTTCAAGTGCATAAGAGTGAGATTATGACCGATCCATAAAGAACCCAAACCCTACATCCTAGACATTTGTGAAAATCTGAGAGGTTCGGAAAAGCCATATGGCTGAAATTCCACCTAGCCTATCAGAGTTCACGGTGGTGCGATTGACATATTGCTCAAACCTATCAAATTCTCTCAGATCTCCATAAATGTCTAGAGGGTAGGGACTAGTGGTTGTTTCTGGACAGGGACAAGTTCAGGGTTTGGTTAGGGGTAGTGAGCCTCTAAGGTGAAGGAGGTGGGGCAGTGCAAGCATGCTCATAAGGAGCCTACTGTACCTAAGGTAGCCAGGGTCAGGGAGGGAGAGCAGGGGGGCCAGTGGTCGTTTTCGGTCGGTGATGTGTCATCCAGAGGGGGGACATGGGCGGCAGGAAACGTAGCGGATCTGATGATGTCATCAGCAGACTTTTTTTGGGGAGCGGGTGAATCTAAATTGGTAACCAGAGGAACTGGACTATCAGTGTCTGAGTGAGTACCCTTAATCCCCTTTTAAACACAGCTGAACATTTCAACATCATCTGTCTGAAATGTTGTGTGATAATATTTACACAGCAAATGTACAAGTGTTGAGGTGAAAAGTGTTGTGAGTGTTATATCTGAGTGTTGATTCGAGTTGGGTTAACAAATTGACAGAGAATGAAGTGTTATTTAAATCACAGTGGAATCAACACTGTGTGGTGTTGTTGTTACTTGATTTGTTTGAGTTAATTTCCGTTAAATCTCTCAGAGTAGTGGGAGGGGCCTCATTATCACGTTTCCCAGCATAATTTATTGCAGGTTGATTTTTAGAATAGTTTGTTTTTAATATCTATGTTTCTGCATGCATATTGATTGATTCATTGATCTTATGCTATACAAAGCTAAATGACAAACATTTTTCTAAACTAATCCAATCTAGTGTACCTGTCACTGAGATGGTTGTTCCAGTATAAATGATATGATCTCACTATTAAATCCTACTCAATAGCAGTTTTCCTGAATGGCTGGATTCTGATAAGAATTGCAGTACTAATAATTTCATAAACCAGAATATTGTGATTTGCAGGTCTAGCCAAGAGCCAAGATTTTCAGACTGAAATGTCAAGGATAACTACGCCATAACTAGATACATGAGAAATATATTTTATATGGGCATAAATGGTTAATTTCAATTCAAACACATTCACCTTGGCAGTTACTTGGTCAGGGTTGAACTGTTGTGAATCCAACAAACATGCCTCTGTCACTAACAAACACAGTCATGGGTGGGTATCGCTCATGTTCACTTGAAAGGCATGCTGGGAAATATGTAAATTAGGCCTTACACCTATAGTGTTAAAACAACACCCCCCCCAAAAAAAGACTAAAATACTGAAACACTACATGTCATTACTTAACAAAAATAAATTGTAACACCATCCTCTCTAATAAGTGTTCTTTTAAGTTGGAATTTGCAACAGTTTAACACTATTTCAGTGGGTCATATACAGTATACACACTAAGGGTTACATTTAACACAGTGGATGTAAAAATGCTGATCTCAAATTTGCTGTGTACATGGTAAAGATAATACCCCAACCTTACACGTACACTTATTATTCAGAATTGTTCACAGATTATGAAAATAGTTGTAGTGTGATGACCCTCTAATCAATATTTATAATATTGTCTGCACCACTGAAGGGGTGCTCAGTCCTAGGAATGTACAAATGTAATCTTTAAAGACGGTTCCAGATGACAACTTATTTGCCTTCAATAGTATTTATTGAAGGCAATAAGGCCACTAGGTCATTTGACAGCAAGAAAGGTGCTACAGAACCATTAGTAGGAGAAGGACCACACTCCAAAACAGGTCAGCGATAAATCATATTTAAGGGAATTAAGATGACATCCCAAACCTCCTCTTTAGATTACGGGGTACTGTAGGCTCGCATGCCTTGATCTTTTGCTTAGGTTTCTAAATTCTCAGAAAGTGTTCAGAAAGTATTTGGTCAGAGAGAGAGACTTCAAACAATATTGACACATTGACATTGGAGGTGGTCACAGTAAATGGTGTACAATTAGAGGTCAATGTGGTGATTACACAATTTCAATCCAAACTGAAAAAAACGTAATTGAAAGGACCCAGATATTGCTCATTGACATCTAGTCCACCAACCCCATACCATTACTAAAAGGTTAGGTGCTGCTTTGTATAGTTAAGCTTATCACTCTTGTTTATAGCGAATGAGTTTCAAGACACTTTTTCTTTCTATAATCACGTTGTTTTACAGTAAACCAACTCCTCATATCATGTCCCTGCTAAGTGAAGTAATATTACCTAGTCATGCTCTTGGAAAGCTCTGTCTCTATTTGCAATCAGTCTAATTATTGCCGGGGCGGCAGGGTAGCCTAGTGGTTAGAGCGTTGGACTCGTAAACGAAAGGTTGCAAGTTTGTAATCCCTGAGCTGACAAGGTACAAATCTGCCGTTCTGCCCCCTGAACAAGGCAGTTACCCCACTGTTCCTGGGCCGTCATTGAAAATAAGAATTTGTTCTTAGCTGACTTGCCTAGTTAAAGGTAAAAAAATAAATAAAATACTGGTGAAACCAGGTCACAGAGAGTGAATTATACCGTGTTGTTTGTAGATGGGTGGTTTCCTGTAAATGTTGATCCCCTGATCTGAAAGGGCAAAGGGAGAAAGACAGTCAAAACCACTGGCCACACCATATCATTTCAATGTGGATAATTGGATAATTGGGGAATATTTGGTTGAGATGTTTATCAATGGGATTACAATTACAAAAAAAAAAAAAAAAAAGTTAGATGAATTTCCAATGTGTTATCACTATGCTTTCAATTAACAAAATTCCAATGGAAAAACAACGTCTGATTTTTGGTTTAGTTGTCACCCAAATGTCTATCTCCGTGCTTTCAATAATTTAAAAGGAAAGCATTGTTCAAACGGGAATACAATGTCAGATATTTCGTTTATCTATACAACAGATTCATGTATTATCGCTGTACTTCATCTAATGGCTGAACCAAAATAACTGTATTGCAGTAGAGCTTACATTAAAAGCACATGGCGCAATTGATCAATGTTGTTCGAGATTGTGCACAGATGATTATAGCATAGCTATCTTGAATTAGAACACTTTATGTGAGTACATAAGAAGAAATGTATAGTTACCATCAGCTCAAAATGTGGCCATGGATGTGTTACCGATTTTAAAGTCGAATTTTACATTAGCTTGTAAGATAACATTTTAAATTTGTTTTTAAAGCTGCAATATGTCACTTTTTAGGCGACCCAACCAAATTCACATAGTTATAGATCTGTCATTCTCATTGAAAGCAAGTCTAAGAAGCGGTAGATCTGTTCTATGTGCGCTATGTCTATGCTTCCTGTCCTTTACTTTCAGTTTTGTACACCAGCTTCAAACAGCTGAAAATACTATATTTTGGGTTATTGAAAATATATTTCACAGCGGTTGAAATGGTACAACGTTTTCTTTACACATTATGTTGCCTGTTTTGTCACATAAACTGAAAGTCAGCAAACTATTAGAATTTTAGCAACCAGGAAACTTAACTTTAGTATATTTACTGTATCACAAAAGTGATGGTGAATTGTTTTGGGTTGTCCACGCAACCAAATATCAACATTTGAAGGAGATCTATCTTCTGCTTGAATAGTTCCATCTGTGCCACTGACTTAAGCGAAAAAGTCACCAGAAGCAGGTGGGCGGAGCAAACAGAGCGAGGAGGGTGGAAAGGATAGGACAGGCAGAACAGTGACTGTATGCTAGCAGGATAGTCCATATCTCCAATCATCTTTGCTGATAGCGGTGGGTGAATTGGTCTAATTTAGCATATATGGTAAAAATATATATATTTAGCTACTTCTTCCAATTCAAATGAGTAAAAAAAAAAAAAAGTGAATAATGACAACAAAAAATGTTTTGTGTGACTACAGCGGCAGCAATAAATCACAAAACTCGTGACAGGTTTTAAATGAGCGAGGCGTCATGGAGGACAACCTGCCTACCTGGCTTCGGTTGGGTTATTTTAATTCAAAACAATGCTTAAAAAAAAATCATGCATGACTCGCCTTTGGTGAATTTAGGCCACAAGTCTGGCTTTAATTCCAGTTTTTCTACAAATTAATCATTGGTACGTTGCATTCACGTCTCCATCTCAATCAAACATCAAAGTTAAAGGATAGGATTAAATCAAATCAAATCCAATGACTTTGATAGCAATAGTAAATCTATTTGGTTTATTCCTATATTTAAAAAAAGCTTTTACCCCTTTTTCATGATATCCAATTGGTAATTAGTCTTGTCCCTAGAGACTAGGGAGAGGCAAAGGTTGAGAGCAATGCATCCTCTGAAACCCAACCTTGCTTCTTGACACACTGCTCACGTAACCCAGAAGCCAGCTGCATCAATGTGACTGAAGTCAGCTTGCAACTGAAGTCAGCTTGCAACTGAAGTCAGCTTGCAACTGAAGTCAGCTTGCAACTGAAGTCAGCTTGCAACTGAAGTCAGCTTGCAGGTACCCAACCCGCCACCCATCCCATCCGGCCAAATCCTCCCCAACCCGGACAATTGTGCGCCAGTACATGGGTCTCCTGGGTATGGCCAGTTGTGACACAGCCTAGGATCGAACCCGGGGCTGTAGTGACGCCTCAAGCACTGCAATGAGGTGCCTTAGACCACTGCACCACTCGGGAGGCCCTATCTATTTAGTTTTTAAGTGGGGATCTATCAATCATTTTCACAATAGCGCATTGGTAATAGTCAATGACAAATATCATAGCTGGGCTTGGTTAAAACTTTGGATGGGAGACCAAAGACTATGTGTAGACTATGCCCAGCTTATTGTTTGTTTTTCTGATAGTGGATATAACGCTGAAGATCTGACATTATCTTAAAGGTACAAATTCAACATATTTTATACAACGTTTGTCTATATCAACATTTTTTCCATGTATTTTCCATGTAGAGTCCGTGCCACAATACGTCGACAAATTACGTTGAAACAACGTTGATTCAATCAGTTTGTGCTCAGTGTTTTGCATTTCATGTATACGTATCAAACACTTTTCCAGTGACACAGGAGCCAAAAGCATTATTGAAATGGAAAAAGTGGTAGAGAGAAGTTGCGTGAGAGCAATAAAAAGTCTCAGGTGACCAGTAGCAGTAACAGTGACAGGGTGCGCTCCGTGTATCTCCTACCTGGGAGGTGGAAATGTTTAGGGGTCAGAGAGAGAGGCGGAGTGACCGGCCGGCTCTCTGGCCGTTGGGGTATAGGGGAGCTCCGCCCGCTGGGTGGATCAGTGCCTCCGATGAGAAGAACCAAGAACAAAATGTAAGCAGGGCAACCATAAGGAAATCATAAATTTGGAGAAAGCTAATCTTGCAGAGCCAGACGAGCGTGTCTCTGAGTATTGGATATAGCTGTAAGGTCTGGCATGTGAGATTAGGGTCAAGCATAAAAATGGACGCAAGTGGATGTTACTTTACTCTGAAAGAGTGATCCAGTTTTGAGAACTATTGAAGGATCCTGTATTACCAAATCAATGGATGGGAAAATCATGCAGATGTTGTAGTTAAAGCATACAGCAGACAAGAAGCATACCAGAGCATACAGTATGAACCATATGCAACTCTGAGTTTGGTACAGCTACAGATTCACTCTGTTTGTCCCTATCATAACACAGTAGATGAGGATGAGGACACATCTTAGCATGCAACCAAACAGCATCAAAACACAAAAGACTGTAAGACTGATATCATATCTAGTTTATCATTTAACAAACATGTTTTATCCAAAACAATTGGCAGATTAATGCTAGCTAGATGGATGCTGAAAAATGTTTCTCATCAAACCCTAACCCGTCCCTAATCCTACTAATCTCAACCAACAATGTTAGTAACATACTGTAGCCATGAGGTAATATGAGACCTAACCAAAGGATGCAGGCCAGCCTGGTCTCAGAGCATTTCGTATTATTCTGTACGAAATTCCGTAAACTCCATTCAGTATGATATGTTACGTTTAGTATGGTATGTGTTAATTTGTGGACGTCGTAACATAAGATAAGTTACGAATTACAATTTGTATTATACATTATAAATTCACAAAACATACAATATGTTAGGAATTTGCAAAATGTATGATATGTTACGAATTCTAGCTAGGTTGCTAGGTTGCTAACGTTAGCTCGGCTAGGGGTTAGGAGTTGAGTTAGGTTAAATGGTTAGAGTTAGCTAATAGGGTTAAGGGTTAGGGGAAGGGTTAGTTGACATGCTTAGTTGCAAAATAGCTCAAATGTAGTAAGTAAAAGTTGAAAAGTTGCTAATTTGCTAAAATGCTGAAGTTGTCCATGATGAGAGTTGAATTCGCAACCTCCGGGTTGCTAGATGTTCGCAATATACTCCCACCCATCCACCCTACTTTCATTTTTGCCTTAATAACCATATGTCTTATGTAACCATACCAAATGTAACATCTCATACTAATTTGAATGTCCAGGATTTATATTTACTATGTTACGTCTAGTCTAGGAGACCAGGCTGTGCAGATAGACATAATGGACATTTATCATTAAACAGGCAAATTGTCAGTAATGTGACTTGGGTGGAACATTTCAAAGTTTCCCAATGCTGGAAGGGGAGCCTGAGTGAAAAAGTTTGGGAACCTCTGGTCTAAGTGAACTAGGCTGCATGTCTATATCATGACAGCAGAAGAGACGTCTCTAGCCTGGTCCCAGATCTGTTTGCCAGTCAGTTGGTAAAAAAGGCACAAACAGATTTGGGACCAGGCTAGTCAGCTTCTGACATTCACTTCACATCAAATGTGCATGGCAACAATATACAGTGCCTAGTGGAAGTCTACATACCCCAAGTAAAATGTAAAAATATATAAATGTTTATTAACTAATGAATAAATTAACTAAAACACAAAGATGTATTGATTGCATATGTCTTTACACCCCTGAGTTAATACTTGGTGGAAATACCTTTGTCAGCAGTGAACCATTTTTAATAAGATTCTACCAACTCTGCACAACTCTTATGGCAACATATATGCATTGTTTTTGTCTAAATTGCTAAACGCTCAGTAAATTTGGTTGGAAATCATTGATGGACAGAAATATAAAAACGTATTCTGAATGTCAAGCAGGAAAATCCATTCTGGTGTGTCTTTGGCAAAAACAAAGGATATACAGTATGTTGCCATAAGCGTTGTGCAGAGTTGGTAGAATCAAATTCAAAATCACTCACAGCTGTAATTGCTGCCAAAGGTGCTTTCACCAAGTATTAACGCTGGGGTGTGAAGATATGTTTGTTATATATTTTAAATTAATTTAGAAAATGTTCTATAATGTTTCTTTCACTTTGAATGTAATCCCTTTCAGATCAAATGTTAAGGCAGTGCAAGGGGTGTGTAGACTTTCACTAGGCATTGTATAGGGGCTGAAGAATGTGGTAGGGACATGAGTAGTTTAGCGATAGCGTATGAGGCACTAAGACTTGAATGAGGTGACACAGCTTGCCTTGGTAGTGGGGAGAGTGGAGGGACCATGGGGACTAGGGCCCTGTCTTACCTTGGCTATGGGGTAGGAAGTGGTGTCTGAAAGGGGAGGTGGGGCGGGAGTCACTATGGCTGTTACTGCACAGGTCAGAGCAGAGCTTCTGCATGCCTGTCAGAGTTTCTGCAGGGGAGGGGAGGTGAGAGAGGGGAGGGGGGGACAGAGCCGGTGGGGAGACACCACCACAGGTAGGGAGGGGAGGGAGATGTGGAGGGGAGATGTGAGAGAGACGTGGAGGGGAGGTGGAAAAGGAGGAGGGAGGTGTGGAGTCGAGGAAGAAGTAATACAGTCAGTAGACATACCATCACAGATAAAGACAGGGAGGGAGGCAGGGAGAGAGGGAAGATGTGGAAGAAAGGTGAGAGAGGAAACAGTCCCAGTGGACACCACCACCACAGTTAGGAAGGGAGAGAGGGGGAGGTGAGAGAGGGTGAACGAAAAGAAGGGGGAGATAATCGGAATCATGTAAAAACTAGAAAAACAACAAACTTGGAGGAAAAACTATTTGAAGGAGATAGGGATAAGGAATAAGGAAAAAGTGTATTACGAGATACACCTTCAAATGAAAAAACGGTGTGTATATGAATTGCATTAATAAACTATAAACTATATATACAGAGGCTTGCAAAAGTATTCATCCACCTTGGCGTTTTTCCTATTTTGTTGCATTAATGGACATACACAAAATAGTCCAAATTGGTGAAGAGAAATGAAAAAAATAAGTTGTTTAAAAAAATTCAAAGAAATAAAAAATAGAAAAGTGGTGAGTGTATATGTATTCACCCCTTTTGCTATGAAGTCCCTAAATAAGATCTGGTGTAACTAATTACCTTCAGAAGTCACATAATTAGTTAAAAATAGTCCACCTGTGTGCAATCTAAGTGTCACATGATCTCAGTATCTTTTCATCTGTTCCGAAAGGCCCCAGAGTCAGCAACAACACTATGCAAGGGGCACCACCAAGCAAGTGGCACCATGAAGACCAAGGAGCTCTCCAAATAGGTCAGGGACAAAGTTGTGGAGAAGTACAGATCAGGGATGGGTAATAAAAAAAAATCTGAAACTTTGAACATCGCACGGAGCACCATTAAATCCATTATTAAAAAAATGAAAGAATATGGCACCACAGCAAACGTGCCAAGAGAGGGCCACCCACCAAAGCTCACGGACCAGGCAAGGAGGGCATTAATCAGAGAGGCAACAAAGAGACCAAAGATAACCCTGAAGGAGCTGCAAACCACCACAGCGGAGATTGGAGTATCTGTCCATAGGACCACTTTAAGCCGTACACTCCACAGAGCTGGTCTTTACAGAAGAGTGGCCAGAAGAAAAAGCCATTGTTTAAATAAATAAATAAGCAAACACGTTTGGTGTTCGCCAAAAGGCATGTGGGAGACTCCCCAAACATATGGAAGAAGGTACTCTGGTCAGATGAGACTAAAATTGAGCTTTTTGGCCATCAAGGAAAATGCTATGTCTGGCACAGACCCAATACATCACCACGAGAATACCATCCCCACAGTGAAGCATTGGTCACTGGTCAGAATTGAAGGAATGATGGATGGCGCTAAACACAGGGAAATTCTTGAGGGAAACCTGTTTCAGTCTTCCAGAGATTTGAGACTGGGACGGAGGTTCACCTTCCAGCAGGACAATGACCCTAAGCATACTGCTAAAGCAACACTTGAGTGGTTTAAGGGGAAACATTTAAAAGTCTTGGAATGGCTTGGTCAAATCCCAGACCTCAATCCAATTGAGAATCGGTGGTATGACTTAAATATTTCTGTACACCAGCGGAACCCATCCGACTTGAAGGAGCTGGAGCAGTTTTGCCTTGAAGAATGGGAAAAAATCCCAGTGGCTAGATGTGGCAAGCTTACAGAGACACACCCCAAGAGAGGGGGGGGGGGTGAATAGGTAGGCATGTTGTGTAAATCAAATGATCCCAACGCCCCAAAACATTTATTTTAATTCCAGGTAGGAAAATAGGGGTGAATATAGAGGTGCCAAGAGGGGTGCCAAGAGGGGTGAATACTTTCGCAAGCCACTGTACATTAATAATAAATAAATATTTCATTATTCAATTATTTTACATTTAAAGTATTTATAAGGAATATTCATTCAAGTTTGTAGTGTTACCAGGGTGGTCAGTGAAGATGTGAAGAGTAAAGATAAAAGAGGACAGCAACGAGCAGCTGCAGTGGGGAGTTAAGATTACGGTGGGGTTAAGAAAGAGTGACAGGCATGAATGTTACTCCTGTGAGTTGTGAACAAGTGGTATTGTGTTCTTGTCAAAATCGCAAGGGAGTAGTGGAGAGAGTCAATGCCTACTATATTTATCAGACTATTTTCAATTCTTTCTCCTGTGCAACCTGTAAAGAGTAACAATACAAATCACACATGCTCGCACACACGCACACATACATACACACAACTACACAGACAAACACACACACACACACGCACACTCACCTGGTCTGTGAAAATGCTGCGGTGAGCGTGACAACGGGGTGTAACTATTGCGATTGTAGACGTGTGATCCGATAGAACCCTGACTGGTGGACCTCTGGAGGATGCGTTCCCTCATGTCATAGCAGCCCTAACAGGGACAACACAGTGACCTCACCTGCCAAACTATCAATCCAAGGAGCTTCGCTTCATTATCAGCCACAAAAGCTGTCTCTCTGCAACACAATTAAGTTATTCTATTCTATTCCTCCTGAACGCTAAACAAGAGTATTATGGTGTAATGCGGTACTGAGATACAGTGTTCTCTTTTTTACTTTCAAGTTTTGTTTTTGAAGCAGATGGAATTACATCGTAGCCACTGTCCCACTGTCAAGTAAAGATGAATATAAATCAAACCACTGACAGTCTTGACACAGGCACTCACCTCAGCAGACGGTGTAGGTGACATGTTTCTTGAGGACTGAAAAATAAACATTTATTAATATCAACATCCAACGTTACCATACTGTAAGAACAGACACACCAAAACCATGTACCACCAATGATAATAATTGGGTGCCTTACCTTGTCGTCTGGCATGGAGGAACGCTCCCTTCTCGCAGTATGGAGCTGTGGACACAGAAGGTGACTCAGCAAACTGAATGTGAAAGGATTTACACTAGACTAAACATGAAATGCACTAAAAGTGTCAGCCTTCCACCCTGCAACAACAGACATACTTTCCAGGGTGGAAAGATGGAAGAAAGATGACTTAAGATTGTATGATTTATGCATCACAGACGTTTTCTTTCAAACAAATACTTACCCAGCACCGATTGTAACTTCAGAATGCAGGCTCATTCATTTTTACATGATGCGTCACACACACACACACACACATGCAAACACACACAGACGTTCATGCATGGTTGCATTCTAATTACCTCTCCCACACTCTCCCTCCTCTCCTCCCTCTCATCCAGTGACATGGTGTACAAAGGCTCATAGGTAATCAGATCAGGGTGCTCTATGTCATAAATGGCTTTGACTTTGGGAATGGCGGCTAGGTCCCTGTAATCAAGGATCTCATTGTCTACTTTTGCCTAGGGACACAGACAGACAGACAGACAGACAGATCGACACATACATAGAGACAGAGCGAGAGAGGTTATACACAACTAAAAGCAAACATCAACCGAGACAGGTTAATACTAGCAAGTATTAGTGGTCAGTAGGGTTGCAAAATTCCCTGAACTTTCCCTAAATTCTCAGGTTTTCCAGAAATCCCATTTGGAGGATTTACAGATTTGCTGCCTATTCCCTCTTGACTGGATCTTCCAACCAGGATTTGTGGAATACCTGGGAATTTTGGGAAAGTTACAATCAATTTGCAACGGTCTATAGAATTACTATTAGGGAGTCTGATAAGCCTAGGGCCCCGCTTCTGTTTTACATGAAGTAAGGATTGGCAGTAAGGGAACAGCAACATGAACAATGTAAGGGGAAACAGAAAATCTATGTACCGGTATGAAAAAGGAGTAAGACAAAGTTTACACAGGGAGTCACAATTTATTTTAAGCTTCATTAGGGGAGAAGTGGCCTAAATTCTAAAAATAGAAGCAGCACATCCAGCCCAGTACGTGTGTGAAGGTAGATGTATGTTTGCCTGGCTCCCCAGACTCCCTGCTCTGGCCAAACGCTATGCCACGCCCATAGAGATTAGTTTATTCTCCGCAATGAGTCTGGATTTTAGTACCTCCCCGAACCTTCACCGAATGCGAAGCACACTCTGGTTGGGCCAGAGCCAGAACACATGTGGGTAAAGGGTCCGGTTTTAAAATTAATCATTTGCTTTAATACTCTGATTGGTTAGAGACCATCCAATCGCTGATTACTTTGTTTTGTACAACACCCCTCGTGCCCCTCCTCACCACAAACTACTTCAATGATAGTAGTCTCAGACTAAAGTATGCAGCAGAGCAGTGGAAAAATGTAATGTGAGTCGCCAGGCAAGATACACGGTAGATAGAACTCACATATATGGTATGACCCGGTGAGCCAGGTATGCTTGAACCAGGTCTGGAACAGATACTCTCGGACGACGACCTCGAAGGCTGCAAGAGGAGAACTGTTGGTTACATTATTGAACAGAAATGGAATATGTCAAGACAACATCTCTCGGTGCAAGTTCAAGGGCATCTCTGGGCTAGCTTTTAGTTATCTTTCAGTTGGCTCATGTCATCTCATCCTTTTTCAATCGGCATTGCAGGAAATTCAAGGGACAGCCCCAACCAGGACTCAAACACGGGTCCAGTGACACCTATTCGTATCTCTTACTGTTACACCAAGAGATCCTAACCTCTTGACGAGGTTGCTAGGTGTTGGGTTCAAGTTGCTACAGCATTATGTTTGCCCCCATTGCAAATGATGAGTGAAATACAATACATAACCAATAGTATGTGGACACCTGCTGGTCGAACATCTCATTCCAAAATCATGGGCATTAAGATGGAGTTGGTCCCCGCTTTGGTGCTATAACAGCCTCTTCTTCTCAGAAGAGCTATAACTCTTCTGAGAAGGCTTTCCACTAGATGTTGTAACATTGAGGCAGGGACTTGCTTCCATTCAGTGATAAGAGCATTAGTGAGGTAGGTCACTGAAGTTGGGCGATTAGGCCTGGCTCGCAGTCAGCGTTCCAATTTATCACAAAGTTGTTAGATGGGGTTGAGGTCAGGGCTCTCACATCAATCTCAACAAATAATTTATGTATGGACCTCGCTTGTGCATGGGAGCATTGTCGTGCTGAAACAGATGAGGGCCTTCCCCAAACTGATGCCACAAAGTTGGAAGCACAGAATTGTCTAGAATGTCATTGGATGCTGTAACGTTCAGATTTCCCTTCACCGGAATTAAGGGGCCTAGCTCGAACCATGAAAAACAGCCCCAGACTATTCCTCCTCCATCAAACTTTACAGTTGGCACTATGCATTCGGGCAGGTAACGTTTTCCTGGCATCCGCCAAACCCAGGTTCTTTCATCAGACTGCCAGATGGTGTAGCGGGAGTCATCACTCCAGAGAATGCATTTCCACTGCTCCAAAGTCCAGTGGTGGCGAGCTTCACACCAGTCCAGCCGTTGCTTGGCATTGTGATCTTACTCTTGTGTGCAGCTGCTCGGCCATGGAAACCCATTTCATGAAGCTCCCGAAAAACAGTTCTGACATTGCTTCCAGAGGACGTTTGGAACTCGGTAGTGAGTGTTGCAACCGAGGACAGACGATCTTTACACACTACACGCTTCAGCAATCGCTGGTCACGTTCTGTGAGATTGTCTGGCCTACCAGTCACTGAGCTCTTCAGTAAGGCCATTCTACTGCCAATGTTTGTCTATGGAGAGGCAGGGCTGTTTGCTTGATTTTTTTCTACCTGTCAACAACTGGTGTGGCTGAAATAGCCGAATCCACTAATTGGAACAGATGTCCTCATATTTTTGTATATATAGTGTATGTCAACTCAATCACTGCGTCATCAACAGGAGGGGAAAAGACACCTAGTTCAACACCTAACTTTGATTTAGAAATTCCATGAGAAGATGCTTTATTGTCACATACAACAGATACTACGTGCAGTGAAATATGTTGTTTTACAGGGTCAGCCATAGTAGTACGGCACACTGGCTCGGGAATTCGAACCAATGACCTTTCTGGTACTGGCCCAGCGCTCTAAATGCCCCACATTGTCACACCTCATATGACAAGTAGATTAAATCTTTAAATAAAATACAAACACATAATCTCGCAATGTCGTCAATAATTTGCCTCTTGCAAAGTGAATGAGAGCATTAGTAATGTCCTTAATACTGTAAATACCACATGCCTTCTAACGGGAAATGCAGAATTCAGATGGAAACAACAGTCCTGAATTCATGTATTGATTGAATGCAGCCATTGACATGAATCATGTTTTCACAACCACATGGTTACTATAAATGGGGTCTTTTTACCCCTTTTTCTCCCCAATTGGTAGTTACAGTCTTGTCCCATCGCTGCAACTCCCGTACGGACTTGGGAGAGGAGAAGGTCGAGAGCCATACGTCCTCCGAAACACGACCCCACTGCTTCTTGACACACTGCTCGCTTAACCCAGAAGCTAGCTGCACCAATGTGTCGGAGAAAACACTGTACAGTCGCTAGAGCATGATGGGACAAGGACATCCTGGCCGGTGAAACCCTCCCTTAACCCAGACGATGCCTGGCCAATTGTGCGCCGCCTCATGCAGTGCATTAGACCGTTGCGCCACTCGGGAAGCCTTAAATTGGGTATTTTTAAAGAGTAGTTTGGGTGAAAACAACCATGAATTTATTGTTTGATATTTATTTGCATGGTCCGAATTACAAGTGGACTGGGCACCCCCACAACAAATTGGATGCCCGCAAGAGCCATTGGGTATCCACAAGAGTCAATGTATAATTTGAACACTGTTCATGTCTACTCCTCAAATATGTCTGTGTCTTTAGCCCATGCTCCTTCTACATGAGGGCGATACAGGTGTATGAGATGCAATGTGCAAATGTGTGTAGCATTTTAACACTGCAGGCTGGCTCCAGCAGGGGGCAGCACACAGCGCATCATGTCCTATGACCTATGCAACATCGTGGTGAAAGTAACACAGGATGATGCCATCGCATAGTCAATAGCGAATACAGTACCTGCCTTTCTGTTTTGTGGAGGAGTAATAGTGACGGAGGCAACAGCTGTGGAGGAAGGGAAGGGAGAGGGGGGATTCACAGGAAGTCACACACACATGGGCTCTCCAACCTGACTTAGATGGAGCCCATTCAGCTGGCCAGATCACAGTTCACCAAGGTTGGGGTCAATCCCATTTCAATTCAGTCAATTCTGGAAGTAAACTGGCATTTTAATTCCAAGTACATTTTTTCTCAATGCTTTCCAATGAGAACATGTATGTTTTTTTATCAAGTCTTTCCAATGAGAAAATGTCTGCTTACTTTCTGAATTGACTGAATTGAAATGGAATTGACCCAAAACCTGCAGGTCACACGCACACAACCACCACAGAGCAAAGGACACTCACACACTACATACACCGGTAGACATAGGATTAAAGGGGGAGAGAGGCATACCGTAGGTGTCTGTGTGATCACTGAATGATCACTCCCTATCCCTTCTCTTTGGCTCTAACCCTTTGATGTTTTCAGATCTGTGGTGTCTGGGTAGGTATAAGCAGTGTAGTGGTGGATTTTCCACCTTATTATTTCCACCTTACAAATCTGCAAACAGGTTTAGGGCCAAGGGGACGGGATATAGGGGGCAAATTAGGAGTGGCTGACAGAAGAGACACTTGCACAGTGCAAAAAAGGTCAAGGTACAAGAGGTAATTAATGGGCAGATGTATTTCCTACCCGTTCCCTATGTCTTTCCTCTGTTCTGGTTGTGTTCTTACAGCCAGGGTGCCACACTGTTGATCCTGTGGAAGAGAACAGAGACAGATGGTATTAGAGAACAAAGACGACCAAACGTAACCTGGATCCAGATCTGTTTGTGCTCTCTTGCCAACATTTATAATCAAACCTAAGAGTTGGCAATACAGCAGATCAGGGACCATGCTAAACCAACCCAGCTATACCGTAATAACCCGTAAAATGCTCCAGGTGTAACTTCAGCCCATCTAGCTACTCACCTTGCAGGTACATCTCTTCTCCTTCTGTGAACATCTGGTTGCACCTGCTGCATCGTGCACAGCTGGGGTGGTAGTGTTTGTCCCCTGCCTGGAAACACACAGATATATCATTTACATTTTAGTCCTTTAGCAGACACTACTATCCAGAGCTACTGACAGAAGAAATTACAGTTAAGTGCCTTATTCAAGGGCACATCAGCAGATGTTTCACCAAGTCGACCCGGGGATTCAAACTAGTGACCTTGCTGGCCCAACTCTCTTAACCGCTAGGCTACCTTCTGCCCTCAGGAGGATCCAGTTGAGTTTAACACAATATGCTCTCTTACATAATGAGTAGCATGCCACGGCTCAAATCAAATCAAATGTTATTGGTCACATACACATGGCCGAGTTGGCCAAGTTGCAATAGATGGTATAAAATACAATACATATGAGATGAGTAATGTAAGATATGTAAACATTATTAAAGTGCCATTATTTAAAGTGACTAGTGATCTATTTATTAAAGTGGCCAATGATTTGAGTCTGTAAGTAGGCAGCAGCCTCTCTTTGTTAGTGGTGGCTGTTTAACAGTGATGGCCTTGAGATAGAAGCTGTTTTTCAGTTTCTCGGTCACAGCTTTGATGCACCTGTACTGACCTCGCCTTCTGAATGGTAGCGGTCTGAACAGGCAGCGGCTCAGGTGGTTTTATTTGATTTTTTAAAATGTATTTCACCTTTATTTAACCAGGTAGGCCAGTTGAGAACAAGTTCTCATTTACAACTGCGACCTGGCCAAGATAAAGCAAAGCAGTGCGACACAAACAACACAAAGTTACCCATAAACAAACGTACAGTCAAAAACATAACAGAAAAATCGAAGTACAGCGTGTGTAAATGTAGAAGATTAGGGAGGTAAGGCAATAAATAGGCCATAGAAGCGAAATAATTACAATTTAGCATTAACACTGAAGTGCTAGATGTGCAGATGATGATGTGCAAGTAGAGATACTGGGGTGCAAAAGAGCGTAGAGGATAAATAACAATATGGGGATGAGGTAGTTGGGTGTGTTATTTACAGATTGGCTGTGTAAAGGCGCAGTAATCGGCTGATGCTTAAAGTTAAAGAGAGAAATACAAGACTCCAGCTTCAGTGATTTTTGCAATTCGTTCCAGTCATTGGCATCAGAGAACTGGAAGGAAAGGCGGCCAAAGGAAGTGTTGGCTTTGGGGATGACCAGTGAAATATACTTGCTGGAGCGCGTGCTACGAATGGGTGTTGCTATGGTGACCAGTGCGCTGAGATAAGGTGGGGCTTTATCTAGCAAAGACTTATAGATGACCTGGAGCCAGTGGGTTTGTCGACAAATATGTAGTGAGGGCCAGGCAACGAGAGCATAGAGGTCGCAATGGTGGGTAGTATATGGGGCTTTGGTGACAAAATGGATGGCACTGTGATAGACCACATCCAGTTAGTATGAGTAGGGTGTTGAAGGCTATTTTGTAAATGACATCGCCAAAGTCAAGGATCGGTAGGATAGTCAGTTTTACGTGGGTATGTTAGGCAGCATAAGTGAAGGGTTTGTTTTGCGAAATAGGAAGCCGATTCTAGATTTAATTTTGTATTGGAGATGCTTGATATGAGTCTGCAAGGAGAGGTCACAGTCTAACCAGACACCTAGGTATTTGTAGTTGTCCACATATTCTAAGTCAGAACCGTCCAGAGTAGTGATGCTAGTTGGGTGGGCGGGTGAGGGCAGCAATTGATTGCATTTAGTTTTACTTGCATTTAAAAGCAGTTGGAGGCCACAGAAGGAGTGATGTATGGCATTGAAGCTCGTTTGGAGGTTTGTTAACACAGTGTCCAAAGAAGGACCAGATGTATACAGAATGGTGTCGTCTGTGTAGAGGTGGATCAGAAAATCATCATTGATATATACAGAGAAAAGAGTCGGCCGAGAATTGAACCCTGTGGCACCCCCACAGAGACTGCCAGAGGTCCGGACAAAATGCCCTCCGATTTGACACACTGAACTCTATCTAAGAAGTAGTTGGTGAACCAGGCGAGGCAGTCATTTGAGAAACCAAGGCTATTGAGTCAGGTGATAAGAATGCGGTGATTGACAGAGTGTGGGCTTGGGCAAGTTGCTGCAGGAGGTGCTGAGCTGTTGGCCGGGGTAGGGGTAGCCAGGAGAAAAGCATGGCCAGCCATAGAAAAATGCTTGTTGAAATGATCTGTATTCGTAGATTTATCGGTGGTGACAGTGTTTCCTAGCCTCAGTGCAGTGGGCAGCTGGGAGGAGGTGCTCTTATTCTCTATGGACTTTACAGTGTCCCAAAACTTTTTGTAATTAGTGCTACCGGATGCAAATTTCTGTTTGAAAAAGCTAGCCTTGGCTCTCCTAACTGACTGAGTCTATTGGTTCCTGACTTCACTGAAAAGTTGCATATCGCGGGGATGCTTTTGTGTTGGTCAAGGGCAGTCAAGTCTGGGGTGAACCAAGGGCTAGGAAAGCACTTTTAAAGAGCAACCAGGCATCCTCTACTGATGGGATGAGGTCAATATCCTTCCATGATACCCGGGCCAGGTTTATTAGAAAGGCCTGCTTGCTGAAGTGTTTTAGGGAGTGTTTGACAGTGATGATGGGTGGTCGTTTGACAACGGAAGCACGCAGGCAATGAGGCAATGATCGCTGAGATCCTGGTTGAAGACAGCAGAGGTATATTTAGAGGGCAAGTTGATTAGGATGATATCTAAGAGGGTGCCCATGGTTACAGATGTAGGGTTTACCTGGTGGGTTCCTTAATAATTTGTGTGAGATTGAGGGCATCTAGCTTAGATTGTAGGACGGCCGGGGTGTTAAGCATATCCCAGTTTAGGTCACCTAACAGTACGATCTCTGAAGATAGATGGGGGGCAATCAATTCACATATGGTGTCCAGGGCACAGATGGGGGCTGAAGGGTGTTTATAACAAGCGACAACGGTGAGAGACTTGTTTCTGGAAAGGTGGATTTCTAAAAGTAGAAGCTCGAATTGTTTGGGCACAGACCTGGATAGTATGACAGAACTCTGCAGGCTATCTCTGCAGTAGATTGCAACTCTGCCCCCTTTGGCAGTTCGATCTTGTCGGAAGATGTTGTAGTTAGGGATGGAAATTTCAGGATTTTTGGTGGACTTCCTATGTCATGATTCTGACATGGCTAGGACACCAGGGTTGGCGGAGAGTGCTAAAGCAGTGAATAAAACAAACTTAGAGAGGAGGCTTCTAATGTTAACATGCATGAAACCAAGGCTTTTACTTTTACAGAAGTCAACAAATGAGAGATCCTGGGGAATGGGAATGGTGCAGGGGGCTGCAGGGCCTGGGTTAACCTCTACATCACCAGAGGATATGCTCTGGGTTGATATCGCGTTATTCAGACTGGCAGGAATTGACTGGCTGGTAGCTAGTTAGCTGGCTAGCTTCAGAAGGGGGTTCCGGTTCTATAGTATAAAAATTGCAGATCCGTACCACTGGGAGAGGCGGGTTGCAGGAGAGTATATTCAGTCCGTAGATGTAAAGTGAGATTAAAATATATACGAAATATATACGAAGAAAACAATTTCTACACTGGGCAGGATGAGACAAAAACACACGTCCGACTGCTACGCCATCTTGGTTGTTGTCCTTGATTATCTTTTTGGCCTTCCTGTGTCAACCTGCTCCCGGTGGTGCGTTGTGCAGACCTCACCACCCTCGCAACCCTCACCAGCCCTGTGGTTGATGGTGGTGCAGTTGCCGTACCAGCCGGTGATACAAACCAACAGGATGCTCTCAATTGTGCATCTGTAAACGTTTGTGAGGGTTTTAGGTGACAAGCCACATTTCTTCAGCTTCCTGAGGCTGAAGAGGTACTGTTGTGCCTTCTTCACCACACTGTCTGTGGGTGGACCATTTAAGTTTGTCCGTGATGTGTACACCAAGGAACTTAAGACGTTCCACCTTCTCCACTTCTGTCCCGTCGATGTGGATAGGGGAGGTGCTGCCTTTGCTGTTTCCTGAAGTCTACTATCATCTCCTTTGTTTTGTTGACGTTGAGTGAGAGGTTGTTTTCCTGACACCACACTCTGAGTGCCTTCACTTCCTCCCTGTAGGCTGTCTTGTCGTTGGTAATCAAGCCCACTACTGTTGTGTCTTCAGCAAACTTGATGATTGAGTTGGAGGCGTGCATGACCACGCAGTCATGGGTGAACAGGGAGTACAGGAGGGGGCTGAGCATGCACCCTTGTGGGGCCCCAGTGTTGAGGATCAGCGAAGTGGACATGCTGTTTCCTACCTTCACCACCTGGGAGGAGGCCCGTCAGAAAGTCCAGGACCCAGTTGCACAGGGCGGGGTTGAGACCCAGGGCCTTAAAAAGTCTTATGGCTGCAGGGGCAGTATTTAGTAGCTTGGATGAAAGGTGCCCAGAGCCCAGAGGTGCCCAGAGTAAACGGCCTGCTCCTCAGTCTCAGTTGATAATATATGCATATTATTATTAGTATTGGATAGAAAACACTCTGAAGTTTCTAAAACGGTTTGAATGATGTCTGTGAGTATAACAGAACTCATATGGCAGGCAAAAACCTGAGAAGAAATCCAAACAGGAAGTGAGAAATCTGAGGTTGGTCGATTTTCAACTCAGGCCCTATTGAATTCACAGTGGGATATGAATGAATTTGCACTTCCTAGGGCTTCCACTAGATGTCAACCGTCTTTAGAAACTTGAATGAGGCTTCTACTGAGTTGCGGGACTGAATAAGAGCTGAATGAGTCAGGTTACTGGCAGAGAGCCATTTCCTGGTCATGCGCATTCCACATGATATCGACTTGCTCCTCTAGACACAAAGGAATTCTCCGGTTGGAACTTTATTGAAGATTTATGATAAAACATCCTAATGATTGATTCTATACTTAGTTTGAAATGTTTCTTCGACCTGTAATATAACTTTTTTATGTTTTTGTCCGAAGTAATACACGAGCGTTTGGATATGTGTACCTAACGCTAACAAAAGTAGCTACTTGGACATAAATAACGGACATTATCGAACAAATCATTTATTGTGGAACTGCGATTCCTGGGAGTGCATTCTGATGAAGGTCATCAAAGGTAAGGGAATATTTATAATGTGATTTCTGGTTTCTGTTGACTACAACATGGTGGCTAATTTGATTATTTTTCTGAGCACCGTCTCAGATTATTGCTTGGTTTGCTTTTTCCGTAAAGGTTTTTTTAAATCAGCGGTTGCATTAAGGAGAGGTATATCTATAATTCCATGTGTATAACTTGTATTATCATCTATATTTATGATGAGTATTTCTGTTGAATCGATGTGGCTATGCAAAATCACTGGATGTTTTTGAAAGTAGTGAACGTAACGCGGCAATGTAAACTCTATCAAACAAACAATGAACTTTATCAAACAAAACATCCATGTATTGTGTAACATTAAGTCCTATGAGTGTCATCTGATGAAGATCATCAAAGGTTAGTGATTAATTTTATCTCTATTTGTGCTTTTTGTGACTCCTCTCTTTGGCTGGAAAAAATGGCAGTGTTTTTCTGTGAGTTGGCGGTGACCTGACATTTGTTTGTGGTGCTTTCACTGTAAACTCTATTTGAAATCGGACACTGGTGGGATTAACAACAAGATTACCTTTAAAACGGTATAAGATACATGAACAGCACTCTTACATAGGTATTCTCTTGTCCAGATGGGATAGGGCAGTGTGCAGTGTGATGGCGATTGCATCGTCTGTGGACCTTTTGGGGCGGTATGCAAACTGAAGTGGGTCTAGGGTGGCAGGTGAAGTGGAGGTGATATGATCCTTGACTAGCCTCTCAAAGCACTTCATGATGACAGAAGATAGTCATTTAGTTCAGTTATCTTTGCTTTCTTTGGTACAGGAACAATGGTGGCCATCTTGAAGAATGTGAGAACAGCAGACTGGGATAGGGAGTGATTGAATTTGTCTGTAAGCACACCAGCCAGCTGGTCTGCGCATGCTCTGAGGACTCCTCTAGGGATGCCGTCTGGGCCAGCAGCCCTGCGAGGGTTAACACGTTTAGATGTCTTACACATGTTGACAACGGAGAAGGAGTCCTTGGTAGCGGGTCGCGTCGGTAGCACTGTATTATCCTCAAAGCAGGCAAAGAAGGTGTTTAGTTTGTCTGGAAGCAAGATGTCGGTGTCCGTGATGTGGCTCGTTTTCTCTTTGTATTCCGTAATTGCCTGTAGACCCTGTCACACATGTCTCGTGTCTGAGCCGTTGAATTGCGGTTCCTCTTATACCAACATTTCGCTTGTTTGATAGCCTTGCAGAGGGAATAACTACACTGTTTAAATCCATGGATCTTTCCATGGTTTAATGCGGTGGCTCGCTCTTTCAGTTATGCACGAATGCCTCCATCTATCCACGGTTTCTGGTTAGGGTAGGTTTTATTAGTCACATTGGGTACAACATCTCCAATGCACTTCCTTATAAACTCATTCACTGGGTCAGCGCATAAATCCATGTTATTCTCTGAGACTTCCTGGAACATTTCCCGGTCTGCGTGATTAAAACAATCTTGAAGCGTGGATTCCGATTGGTCAGACCAGTGTTGAATAGTTCTCGTCACAGGTGCATCCTGTTTGAGTTTCTGCCTATAGGACGGTAGGCGCAAAATGGAGTCGTGGTTGGATTTGCCGAAGGGAGGGCGGGGGAGTGCTTTGCATGCATCTTGGAAGTTAGAGTAGCAGTGGTCCAGTGTATTGCAACATTGTTTTGGCTCGGCCTCTGGGAGTAGATCCAATGTCCTGGGTGGTGGTCCGAATGAAGGAAAGTCGTATTCCTGGTCGTAATGTTGGTAAGTTGATGTCGCTCTTATATCTGTATGTAATAACACTTTTTCTGGGCTAACAATGTTAGAAATAATACATAAAAAACTAAATACTGCATAGTTTCCTAAGGACTCGAAGTGAGGTGACCATCTCTGTCGGCGCCATATTACACATAGGCTAGAACCCTGTTTCAGAGCACTCAGTGTGTGGTTGGTGTGGTGTGGTGTGTGGGTGTGTGTGGGTGTGTGTAGCTCTCTCGTGTCTCTCATTCCCATGTCGTTCCTTCACACCGACACTGCTCCACTGATGGCCGTCTTTACTTGTTCATCACGTCAACAACAACAGCCCAACAGAGAGAGGGAACATAGTCATGTTATGTCATCATTTGATGTGCACTAAGTAATCAACCCACATGCAGGTTTCTTAACTTCTTGGATATAGGGGGCGCTATTTTCATTTTTGGATGAAAAACCTTCCCGTATTAAACAAGATATTTTGTCTCGAAAAGATGCTCGACTATGCATATAATTGACAGCTTTGGAAAGAAAACACTCTGACGTTTCCAAAACTGCAAAGATATTGTCTGTGAGTGCCACAGAACTGATGTTACAGAAAAAACCAAGATAAAAATCCAATCAGGAAGTGCTGCATTTTTTGAAACCGCCTCATGCCAATGACTCCTTATATGGCTGTGAAGGAGCGAGGAGTCAGCTTACGTTTTCCCCAAGGTGTCTGCAGCATTGTGACGTATTTGTAGACATATCATTGGAAGATTGACCATAAGAGACTACATCTACCAGGTGGTCGCTTGGTGTCCTCCGTCACAATTATTGCGTAATCTCCAGCTGCAGTATTTTTCCGTTTGCTTCTGATGAGAAGCCAACTGCCACCACTGATAGATTATCGAATAGATATGTGAAAAACACCTTGAGGATTGATTCTAAACAACGTTTGCCATGTTTCTGTCGATATTATGGAGCTAATTTGGAAAACGTTTGGCGTTGTAAGTGACTGCATTTTCCGGTCTTTTTCTTAGTCAAACGTGATGAACAAAACGGAGCTATTTCGTCTACACAAATAATATTTTGGGAAAAAATGAACATTTGCTATCTAACTAAGAGTCTCGTCATTGAAAACATCCAAAGTTCTTCAAAGGTAAATTATTTTATTTGAATGCTTTTCTTGTTTTTATGAAAATGTTGCCTGCTGAATGCTAGGCTTAATGCTATGCTAGGCTATCAATACTCTTACACAAATGCTTGTGTAGCTTTGGTTGAAAAGCATATTTTGAAAATCTGAGATGACAGTGTTGTTAACAAAAGGCTAAGCTTGTGTTTCAATATATTTATTTAATTTAATTTACGATTTTCATGAATAGGAAACGTTGTGTTATGGTAATGAGCTTGAGGCTATGATTACGCTCCCGGACACGGGATTGCTCGACGCTAGAGGTTAAGAACTGGAACATGCTGACTCACTAGTCCATCCAGGGTATGGTTTAGTGTAATGTCCAGTGTATGTGCATTTCTTCACAGGAGCAGTTAATTAAGAGGCATTTACATGACATTAATCTTGTCCACCAGACAGCTCTCTCTCTGTCGAACCGTCTGGTTTCACAGTGTCTCAGAATGGAACTTGAATGGTAGACTATGGGAGGAGCGGCAAAAACAGCCACCGGTTTGAATTGGCTGATCTCTCAGTCCATCACCATCTAGCACAACCCATACCATCTAGCGCCACCCTCCCCTACATTGTGGACTTCAAGCAGCACAATTAATCTTAGAAATAGTTCACGTATACACTTTTTCATTTGTGCTTCCCCAAAATAATATGGTTAAAGTGATAGAACATTTATTTTGATTGACGATCTAATACAACTGTCACAGGCCAGCTCATCCTCGGTTTCCACTAGCTTCCATTGCCACAAAGTCAGATTCAAAGTCAAAATTGGCTACAAAAATGTGCTTTTTGGTCTTAATTTAAGGTTACGGTTAGGCATAATGTTAGCAGTGTGGTTAAGGTTAGGGTTAAGGTTAAGGTTAGGTTTAAAACAGATTTTAAGAAGATACATTTTAGAAATAGGCAGGTTTTAATATGCAGTCGTGTGATTCGGTCAGAATTTGAATTGAGTAGCATGTCACTTATTAAATCCACACCCCCTAAGTTCCAAACATTCCCACACTGTTGAAAGGCTCTATGCGCCAACAATTTGAGCCTGGAGACGAGGTTAAAATGATATACATATACAGTAAACTGATTAAATCTACCTTTGATTTACCCATTCATCCAGGCATACCACAAAGGGTTCACTGTCAGTCAACATGCCTTCAAATATAGGAGCTATCCTCCCTTTGTGCTAAAGTAAAGTTAACAGTATCCTCCCCTGATATTGCATAGGGGGCTACAGTACTTTGAAATTGTATAATGAGGTGCTTAGCATGCACAGCAACATGTCACACAAAAGCTATTAGGAACAGGACACTGAACAGAAGAACGGAGAAGCAAACAGCCCCTGACCAACCACCCTTCCCACTCACCAGTAAGCTAATAGACAAGTGCCAATTCACAGATATGGGGCTATGGCCTTGAAAATGTGGATTTTCATAGTTCATTTTCAGGCTTGGCAATACCTGTAAGGGTTGGCTGGATCACACACACATCTGAATAAGCTACAGTACAAAAAATGTCATTAGATACAATGCCGGTGACTCTTTAACCATCCCTGTTGGTCCAGAACCACCCTCCAGTCGAGACACACACACAAACTGCGCTAAACAAAACCATAGTGTCGATATGTGTCTACACAAAAACGATTCATCTTTAGCAGAACTGTGAAATGCTCTTAGGTAATCCATTGATACATCTTCTGAATACAGGACTGCGCCAAATAGTCACTAACACAAATTAGTTATGCTTAAGGTGAATTATTTTTGTGAACACACACTCACAGACATTGGCCACAGGCAATGGCCAAATCCATTGGGAATGAAACAGAGTAGCAATGGCTCCATTACTGTCAGTGCATCCAGAGTAGAACAAAGCAGCAAATCTGTCTGCCTCATTGTGTGACACAACTCATTCTGTTTGTCCCTCTCCTATCTGCTTCTGTCATTCCACCCTGCATTTCTCTGATGTTCTCTCTCCCCAGCTATATGTCCTTTCTCTCTCCCTGCCATAGTAGTGGCCAGCCTGTCTGCAGACAGAGATGCAATCCGACTATGAGTTATGGCAGGGGTTCCCACATTTTTCACTCAGGCCCCCCTTCCAGCATTGGGAAACATCCCGCGCCCCCCATCTATGCACACCGGCCACGCCTATTTCTATAGGCACAAGCACTGTTCATGACACAAACTGTTCACACCCCTCTTGTTGGGGAGTGAACATTTTGCAATTTTAAAGCGTATTTCCTGGAATTCTACACATTTTATCATGAGGTGCAGAGAAAATGTTGAAGTTTTAAAGCTAATTTGTGACTCAAATATTACAACAAAATCTAATGGATAAAAAAAACCTAACTCAAAAACATTAACTGACATGGGCTAGTTGATCTGGACATTTCTGACAAGCTATAAATAGCTCTCTAAGATATGCAATGACTGACATGACAAGATGTCATGTCACCTTGTGCATTCTACTATTACAACTTTCAAGAGTAAGTTGAATGCCGGACAGAGTTCGGCTCTCCCTATGTGTTAAACCAATCAGCCAATTGGTGACAGGCAGGGGGAGGAATGAAAGTTAGGTGATTGGCTTACCTCCAGCACTTTGCCTGTGATAAACTGCTGGCAGGCTTCGCATTGGACCCCAAAATGGACCTGGTAGTCCTTCTCACAATAGGGTGTGCCATCCCTGTGCAGAGAGAGGATAACACAGACTTGCATTAGAATAGGATAGAATAGAATTGTGTCTTTCACTGTGTCTGCAAGTATACTGTGTGTTTCACTATGTGTGTAATAGAACAGAATAGAATCGAACAATGTCTTTCACTGTGTCTGCAAGTTTACTGTGTGTATGTTGTGTGCATTAGAATAGATTAGATTAAAATTAAATAGAGTAGAATAGAATAGTGTTTTCACCTTTGTCTGCAAGTATAATATGTGTGTATTTCACTATGTGTGTAAGCATGTCATGTGTATAATAGTTTGTTTTTTTTGACTTACTTGCTGATGTACTCCCCAGTGAGGACTTTTTGACATGCCTTACACTTGAAGCAGCCCAGGTGCCACTGTCTCTCCAGAGCTAATAGAGCCTGACCATTCTTAATGTCTCTACCACAGCCCGTACAGCCTGTAAACACACACACACACACACACACACACACACACACACACACTGTAATGGGGTGCGTGCGGGTGGCAGGGAAGTCCGACGCAAGAGAACAAAATTGGTATAAACGGAGATATTTAATAACTGCTTACAAACTCCGAAAACCAACATACAAAATAAAGAAAGTGGGTAAAAACCCATCACACACCATGACATACTTGGCACCAATACATACAACGAACAATTCCCGACGAGGACATGTGCGAAAACAGAGGGAAAATATACAACATGTAATTTAGAGAATTGAAACCGGGTGAGTGTGAAAACAAGACAAAACAAATGGAACATGAAAATGGATCGGCGATGGCTAGAAGACCGGTGACGTCAACCGCCGAACACCGCCCGAACAAGGAGAGGAACCGACTTCGGGAGAAGTCATGACAGTACCCCCCCCCCCTTGACCAGCGGGTCCAGCAGTGCGCCGACACTGGCCTCGGGGACGCCCCGGAGGGCGAGGCTCAAGACGATCCGGACGGAGACGGTGGAAATCCCTTCAGCATAGAAGGGTCCAACACGTCCTCCTTCGGAACCCAGCATCTCTCCTCCGGACCGTACCCCTGCGAACACCGGGGCCTCACTGCGGTGATGGTCTGCGCCAACTTTCTGGCGCAGCACGGCGCGCTGAAGATGGACATGGGCGGCATCCCATGTCTCCTCCTCACGCCGGAACCAGTCATCCACCGCAGGAGCTTCGGTCTGGCCAAGGAGTCAGAACCGGCTGATACCCAAACATACACTGGAAGGGAGAGAGGTTAGTGGAGGTGTAGCGGAACGAGTTCTGATGAAACGTACAGACGCCCAGCTGGACATCGAGGGGGAGGGGGCTCTGCACGTAATGCCCGTTCAATCTCCGCATCCAGCTCCCACACTACCGGTTCCACCGAGCAAGAGGTGGGGAGTATGGGAGTGGGATCCATGGAACGCTCCTCTGTGTCATACTGCCGGGACAGTGCGTCTGACTTAACGTTTTGGGAACCTGGTCTGTACAAAAGGGTGAAAACAAAACGGGTGAAAAACATGGCCCACCTTGCCTGGTGAGGGTTCAGTCTCCTCGCAGCCCGGATGTACTCCAGATCGAGGTAAACAGACACCTTAGTTGCCCAAAAGCCCTGTCCGCCTCAACTGACCACTGCAGACGTACAGGACCCCCTTCAGCAGTGAGGTAATGGGAGCAGTCACCTGACCAAAACCCTGGATAAATCTCCAGTAGTAATTGGCAAATCCTAAAAATCGCTGCACCTCCTTTACCGTGGAGGGAGTTGGCCAATTACGCACGGCTGAAATGCAGTCACTCTCCGTCTCCACCCCTGATGTGGAAATGCAATACCCTCGGAAGGAGATGGCTTGACGAAAGAACAGGCATTTCTCAGCATTGACGTACAAGTCATGCTCCAACAGGCGACCAAGCACTCTGCGCACCAAGGACACGTGCTCGGCGCGTGTAGCGGAGAATATCAAAATGTCATCAATATACACCACTACACCCTGCCGGTCCAGGTCCCTGAAAATCTTGTCTACAAATGCTTAGGAAGACTGAGGGCGCATTCATCAACCCGTACGGCATGACGAGGTACTCATAGTGCCCAGAGGTGGTACTGAAAGCCGTCTTCCACTCATCTCCCTCTCAGATACGTACCAGGTTGTAAGCGCTCCTGAGATCTAGTTTGGTGAAGAAGCGTGCCCCGTGCATTGGTAGCGGGTAACTATACCTCACCGGGATCTGATTCAGACCCCGATAGTCAATGCACGGGTGCAGATCCCCATCCTTCTTCTTCACAAAAAAGGAACTCGAGGAGGCGGGTGAAGTGGAGGACCGAATGTACACCTGACGCAGGGATTCTGAAACATATGCTTCCATAGCCTCTGTCTCCGCCTGACTCCTGGGAAGTGCAGAATCTACCAGGCGGTCTTTCGCACAATCGCCCCATCGATGAGGTGGTAATTGAGAGAGCCAAATCGGCATATTCAGGGGGAATGCGCACGGTGGAGACCTGGTCTGGACTCTCCCCCGTTGTAGCACCAACACCTACCTGAGTACTCTCGAGACCACCCCATGAGAGCCCTCTGTGGCCAAGAAACAGTGGGGTTATGAAAAGCTAACCAGGGTAGGCCCAGCACCACGGGAAACGCAGGAGAGTCAATGAGGAAGAGACTAATTCTCTCTGTATCACCCCACTGCATCACCATACCCAACGGCGTGGTGACCTCCCTAATTATCCCTGACCCTAATGGTGAACGGGGAAGAGCACATCCACGGGAAAAATGGGGTCCCTAAACTATGAGCTAACGCTCTATCAATGAAATTCCCAGCCGCGCCTGAATCGACAAGCGCCTTATGCTGGGAATATGGAGAAAACTCAGGAAAAGTGATAGACTCAAACATATGTGCAACAGAGGGCTCTGAGAGAGAATTGTGCCAGCTCACCTGGTGTGATGCCCGAGTGCCCTGCCTGCTGCCTCGATTCCCAGAGGAACCAACCCGGCACCGACCGGCAGTGTGACCTCTGAGGCCACAGATGCTGCACAAGCGGGAACCCCTTCCGGTCTCCCTGCTCACCGCCCCTCCCAGCTCCATAGGTATCGGAGAGGGGGTGCGGGAGGATTGAACCACCAGTTCCTGATCTAGACATCTATGAGTAGCCAGCAGGTTGTCCAGCCGGATAGACAGGTCCACCAGCTGGTCGAACGTGAGGGTGGTGTCTCTTCAGGCCAGCTCCCGATGGACGTCCTCGTGCAGACTGCAACAATAATGGTCGATTAGGGCCCTGTCGCTCCATCCCGTGCCAGCAGCCAGGGTCCTAAACTCCAGGGTGAACTTCTGGGCGCTCCTCGTCTCCTGCCTCAGATGGTAGAGGCGCTCACCCGCCGCTCTACCCTCTAGGGCGGGTGGTCGAAGACTGCCCAGAAACGGCGGGAGAACTCCTCAAACTTGTCCAACGCCGCATCTCCCTCTCTCCATACGGTGTTGGCCCACTCCAGGGCTCTCCCGGTGAGGCACGAGACGAGGGAGGACACCCTCTCACGATCCGTTGGAGCCAGGTGGACGGTGGCCAGATAAAGGTTTAATTGCAGTAAAAAACCCTGGCAGTTCGAAGCCCTCCCGTCATACTCCTGGGTCAAGGAGAGACAGATCCCACTGGGTTCAGGCGGGAAAGGTGCGCTCAAGAGAGAGTTGTCTGGACAATGCGATCCATGGCAACGCCAGGATGGTGAAGCATAACTGCATGCTCCTGTATCCTCCTCCTCCACCTCAATGGCCGGGGTACCCTCTCCTGCTGACTCCATAGCAAGGTCGGAGATTCTGTAATGTGGTGCGTGCTGGTGGCAGGGAAGTCAGGCGCAGGAGAATGAACTTGGTAAATCGGAGCTGTTTAATAAACATCAAAACTTCCGAAAACCAAAGTATACAAAATAACAAATAGAGGGTGCAAAACCCGTCGCACAACAGAAATAACAATAAACACCTACATACAACAAACAATCTCCGACAAGGACATGAGGGGAAACAGAGGGTTAAATACACAACATGTAATTGAAGGGATTGGAACCAGGTGTGTAGGAAGACAAAACCAATGGAAAAGTACAAATGGATCAATGATGGCTTGAAGGTCGGTGATGTCGACCACCGCCCGAACAAGGAGGGACCTACTTCGGCGGAAGTCGTGACAGTATTTTACATTGTTCTGGTGTTTATCACTAACAATGGGTTACACACATATGAACTCAAATAAATTTGTTGACATTTTTGTTTGAGTGTTAGTTCAATGTAACTAAGCTATTCACAGTACTGTAAAGATAGTGGAGACAGGCTACTCACAGTTGGAGTCGATGATGTCTTTGCCGGGTCCTGGGGATGTGGGCTGGACACAGTACTGACACAGACAGTCTTTGCCATTGAAGGTGACCCTATCCCCAGCAGGAAATGGTCGTCTGTGGGAGAGACAGACAGATACATGGACTAATGGTCAGACACCAAACAGATACAGATGGATAATGTAGCACAGGTCACATTAGGGTATGTTTGGCTGAGAATATCCCATGTATTGAATAACAGTGTATAATTGTATTTGTTTAACTAGGCAAGTCAGTTAAGAACAAATTCACATTTTCAATGATGGCTTAGGAATAGTGGGTTAACTGCCTTGTTCAGGGACAGAATGACAGATTTTTACCTTATCATCTCGGGGATTCGATCTAGCAACCTTTCGGTTACTAGTCCAACGCTCTAACCACTAGGTTACCTACCACCCTGTATGATGACGTGAACGTGTTTCAGCATTGTTGGAGTGACTCTTTTCAAGACCAAATACATCGATGTAGATAAGAAGATGCAGTCAGGTTGATAAGAAGAGTACAATAAGGTGAACAATAAGAGTAATGAGATAGATAATGAGTAATGCTTCTAGCTCTTGACCAGGGCTCCTTTGAAAAATAGATTCTCAATAGTACTCTCCTGAATAACTAACATGCTGACTAGACCGAGTACGCACGTGCGTCCTCGTGCGCCTTCACACGCATGTCGATTTTGACCATCCATACCAGACGATACCAACAAACTCTGAACCAAATTTATTAATTTGGGGACAGTTCGAAACGCATGAAACAATCATGGCCATTTAGCTAGCTAGTATGCTGTTGCTACCTAGTTTGTCCTGCTAAATAAACATTGGGTTGTTATTTTACCTGAAATGCACAAGGTCCTCTACTCCGACAATTAATCCACAGATAAATGGGTACGACCTTCACAATAAATTACCTAGTTACTTTCCTAGTAATCTCTCCTCCTTCATTCTTCTGCTTCTTCTTATTCTTTGGACTTGGCGGTTGGCATCCAACATTAAGGTGCATTACCACCACCAACTGGGCTGGAGTGTGAACCTCAGTTCATCTTTCAATCACCCACGTGGGAATATGCTCCTAAAAACCAATGAGGAGATGGGGGAGGCGGGACTTGCAGCTCTTCAAGCGTCAATAATGTTACAAAGTTCTGTTTTAGCGCCTGGCTACGCAGGCGCTCGTTGACGCACTTTAGCAGTTTGGATTAAATGATTGAATAACATGTGTAAATTTATTCTGCAACGCTCACACACATAACACAAACAGTATGGTCAGCATGTAAGGGATACATACAGTTCCAAAATAGGAGAATGCACTTCAAAATAAGTGTCTGTAGGTTTCGGGTGAGGGTTCTTACTTGCAGATGGTGCAGACGAAGCAGGCAGGGTGGTAGGTCTTGCCCAGAGCAGTGACGACCTCTCCCTCCACAAAGTCCCCACAGCCATTGCAGCGCGTCCCGTGCATTCGCTGGTAGTCCAGGGTACACAGGTAGTCTCCATTCTTCATGAAGAAGCCTCCCTGAGCCAGGTCACAGCCACACACTGCAGGGACACAAAAGCAGTCAGTAAGTCATGCTATTCTCTGACAAAGGGTACGATAAAATAAAGTCAAATGCCAATGCCTCTGTGGATATGTAAGGTGAATTATTTATTGTGTTTCCAGAGACAAGAACAATATCTTCCACCTTCAATTATAGAGATATGGAATATCAATAAATGATTAAGAAGACCGCTCCTTGGGTCTTCCCATATGAGATTGCTACCAATGCTGTATTTTGCACTTGTAAATAATGCAAATGTATTGGGAAAGTGACAAATGTGTTGCTGTATTGGCTCTGTACTCCAACACTTTGGATTTAAAAGGATACAATGACTATGAGGTTAAAGTGCAGACTGTCAGCTTTAATTTAGGGGTATTTTTAACAATATAGGGTGAACTGTTAGGAAATTACAGCACCTTTTGTTCGTCGTCCCCCCATTTTAGGGCACCAAAAGTATTGGGACAAATTCACTTACAGTGGCAAGAAAAAGTATGTGAACCCTTTGGAATTACCTGGACGTCTGCATAAATTGGTCATACAATTTGATCTGATCTTCATCTAAGTCACAACAATAGACAAACACAGTCTGATTAAACTAATAACACGCAACATGTCTTTATTGTACACACCATGTAAACATTCACAGTGCGGGGTGGGAAAAGTATGTAAACCCTTGGTATTAATAACTGGTTGACCCTACTTTGGCAGCAATAACCTCAACCAAACATTTTCTGTAGATGCGGATCAGACCTGCACAATGGTCAAGAGGAGTTTTCCTCTTTACAAAACTGTTTCAGTTCAGAAATATTCTTGGGATGCCTGGTGTGAATCGTCTCTCTTAAGGTCATGCCACAGCATCTCAATCGGGTTGAAGTCAGGACTTACTGGGCCATTCCAGAAGGCATATTTTCAGCACCTTTTGCGCGCAATGATTACATCAAGCTTGATTACATCAACAAGCTACAAACTTGTTGGATGCTTTTGCTGTTTGTTTTGGTTGTTTGGTGTTTCAGATTATTTTTTGCCCAATAGAAATTAATTGTATATAATGTATTGGGACATTATGGAGCCACTTTAATTGTAAATAAGAATATAATATGTTTCTTAACACTTCTACATTAATGTGGACGCTACGATGATTATGGACAGTCCTGAATGAATCTTGAATAGTGATGAGTGAGAAATATTATCCATTCCATTCACACAAAATGTTGGGTAAATTGCCACAGTAGATTTGCCATGATAAACGAGGAAATACTTTATTTCTATTGTACAGATGTCAAATAGATAAATTGCTCTTAGTCTGTTCAAAAAGGACTAAGTTGTTCCAATGACAATACCAACCAGAGGGTGAAACTACAGTGCATTCAGAAATAATTCAGACCCCTTGACTTTAGAAATGTTGTTACGTTACAGCCCTATTCCAAAATGTATTAAATAAACAATGTCTCATCATTCTACACACAATACCCCATAATGACAAAACAACAAGGTTTTTTAAAATTTATTGCAAATTTATATAGAGAAATAAAAAGTGTATTTACATTTACAAGTATTCAGACCTTTTGCTTTGAGACTTGAAATTGAGCTCAGGTGCATCCTGTTTCCATTGATCATCCTCGAGATGTTTTACACCTTTATTGGAGTCCACCTGTGGTAATTTCAGTTGATTGGACATGATTTGGAAAAGCACACACCTGTCTATATAAGGTCCTACAGTTAACAGTGCATGTCAGAGCAAAAAAATCAAGCAATGAGGTCGAAGGAATTGTCCGTAAAGCTCAGAGACAGGATTGTGTCAAAGCACATATCTGGGGAAGGGTCCAAAACATTTCTGCAGCATGGAAGGTCCCCAAGAACACAGTGGAAGAAGTTAGGAAACACCAAGACTTAGAGCTGGCCTCCCTGGCCAAACTGAGCAATCAGGGGAGAAGTGCCTTGGTCAGAGAGGTGACCAAGAACCCGATGGTCACTCTGACAGAGATCTAGTTTGCCAAAATGTACCTATAGACTCTCAGACTGTGAGAAACAATATTCTCTGGTCTGATGAAACCAAGATTGAACACTTTGACTTGAAGCGTCATGTCTGGAGGAAACCTGGCACCATCCCTATGATGAAGCTGTGGGGATGTTTTTCAGCAGCAGTGACTGGGAGACTAGTCAGGATTGAAGGTAAGATGAAAGAATCAAAGTACAGAGAAATATTTGATGTAAACCTGCTCCAGTGCTCAGGACCACAGACTGGGGCCAAGGTTCACCTTCCAACAGGACAACGACCTGAAGCACACAGCCAAGACGACACTTTGAGACAATTCTCTGAATGTCCTTGAGTGGTCCAGCCAGAGCCCGGACTTGAACCAGATCAAACATCTCAGGAGACTTGAAAATAGCTGCACAGCGACGTTCCCCATCCAACCTGACATAGCTGCAGAGCAGAATGGGAGAAACTCCCCAAATTTAGGTGTGCCAAGCTTGTAGGGTCATACCCAAGAAGACTTGAGGCTGTAATCGCTGCCAAAGGTGCTTCAATAAAGTACTGTGTAAAGGGTCTGAATACTTACGTATGTAAATGTGATATTTCGGTTCCCTTTTTCAATACATTTGCAAACATTTCTAAAGAACTATTTTTGCTTTGTCATTATTGGTTATTGTGTGTAGTTTGAGGGAATATAAACGATGTAATACATTTTAGAATTAGCCTGTAACGCAACAAAATTCTGTATCAGAAACCGTTCACTCCAAACAGAAAATGCAAATAAGAGTTTCCATGGGAAACAGGTAGGTACCTCCCCATTTTGGACTGTTTGCATCCGTTTGGTTCTTAAACGGTGTCTGGACTGAGTACACCCCAGGTGGTCTCCAATGAAGACTGACATCAAATCAAGACTGTACAGTTTCAATTACGGTCTTATTCAAAGTTGACTTAATATCTATCAATGTGCTCAATTTCATTGAAAGGTAAATGGTAGTCAAAACATTGGAATAATTTTACAATTTCAATAGCATTCATAAAAAATTTTTACAAGTGAATGCAGACTAAAAAGATTTGCATCAAGTGTGATGTTTCATTTTTCACTCAGAATGAAATAACAAGGTGGATCAGGTAAGTGTTACAGTTAAACAACAATCAATATCGACATTTCAATATCATGTTACTAATATGCAAATCACACACATTTCAGCATGGAATTAAACACCATTGTAGGTATGATTGCCAGAGTCAACTCAATCATCTTTTTCCTGCCAAGGTAGGATTTACCCTCCATCCTCCACCTCCGAACCTCTCCACTTTGAAGGTTATTTTATTTTCTTGGCTGGCCCATTCTCCTCCCCCTCGGTTGTGCCGATATAAGCTGTAAGTAAAAAATACACACACCACGTTTTTTTGTTTCTAGTACATGGCACAAAAAGCTTACTGAAAAGCTTAGTATGACAGATGTGCTTTTAGGCCTTGTCATAAAAACAGAGACAGAGAGACACACACACACAGACAGAGAGAGATAGAGAGAAATGGAATGCTAGCTACATGGTTAACACTGCATCTAGTCCTCGTTCCGCAGACAAAGGACCACCCCTGCTCCGGTGTCCGAGGCGTCCACCTGTTCCAACAAAGTGACGAGTAGGATCAGGATGAACGAGGATGAGTCCAGAGGTGAAACGTCCCTTGAGCTCCATGAATGCCCTGTCAGCAATGGGAGTCCAGCAAAAACCGGTCTGGGACTTGCGTGTCAGGACCGTGAGATGCGCTGCCACCGCATCAAAGTTGTGTATTAAACACCCCCAAAAAATTGGCAAACCTGAGGAACCACTGGACTTGCTTGAGTGAGGTGGGACGGGGCCAGTCGGTGACTGCCTCAACCTTTACAGGGTCCATTTGGATGCCTGCGGTGGAGATAATGTGACCCAGGAAGGAAACGTGGGATACGCGATACTCACACTTCTCTATCTTGACATTGTTGACTCTGAAGGAGGCCTCTCAGGACATCCGCAGTAGACCACAAAACTAATCGAATTGAGCGAGAACCATCAGTCAGAGGTAATGTCTAGCAGTGTCCCAAATGCACCCTATTCTCTAGTGCACTACTTTTGATCAGGACCCATAGGTCACTACATACAGTATTTTTTTTTATTTTTAAATTTTAAATTTTTTACCTTTATTTAACCAGGCAAGTCGGTTAAGAATAAATTCTTATTTTCAATGACGGCCTAGGAACAGTGGGTTAACTGCCTGTTCAGGGGCAGAACGACAGATTTATACCTTGTCAGCTCAGGGGTTTGAACTCACAACCTTCCGGTTACTAGTCACACACTCTAACCACTAGGCTACCCTGCCTGGGAATATGGTGCCATTTGGGAAATAGTCCATTTGATTGGTTCTCAGCCCACCTCGTCTAAAGCAGGTTTAGGCCACACAAGTCAGGCTGGTTTGCATGCAAGGTAACATAGTTCTCTGTTGTAAGGGCTTGTGTATGTCACCCTGTGTGAGAGGCGGCGAGCTATAACAAAGCAATTTGTAATTGAAAGTGAAATGCATGGACAGTGCTAAGATGAGTTTTTCTCTGAGCGTAGCATGCAATGGGTTCCTCTATAGACACACACAAATACCACCTTGGGTTTGTGTTCTCTCTGTGTGTGTGTGTGTGTGTGTGTGTGTGTGTGTGTGTGTGTGTGTGTGTGTGTGTGTGTGTGTGTGTGTGTGTGTGTGTGTGTGTGTGTGTGTGTGTGTGTGTGTGTGTGTGTGTGTGTGTGTGTGTGTGTGTGTGTGTGTGTGTGTGTGTGTGTGTGTGTGTGTGGAGGATAGGGACTGTGGGAGTATGTTTCAAACAAACTGACTAAAGACCTGGCATTAAACAAGTCATGTGTGTTGATGATTCAACCATATACGCATCGACTAGTAATAAACTGGTCCTGAACATCTCTAAAACTAAGAGCATTGTATTTAGTACAAATCATTCCTTAAGTTCTAGACCTCAGCTGAATCTGGTAATGAATGGTGTGGCTGTTGAACAAGTTGAAGAGACTAAATTACTTGGCGTTACCTTGGATTGTAACTGTCATGGTCAAAACATATAGATTCAATGGTTGTAAAGATGGGGAGAGGTCTGTCCTTTAAAGAAAGAGATGATCTGCTTCACACTGCAAAAAGCAAGTTCTGCAGCCTCTAGTTTTGTCTAATCTTGATTATTGTCCAGTCGTGTGGTCCAGTGCTGCAAGAAAATATCTAGTTAAGATACAGCTGGCCCAGAACAGGGCTGCACGTTTTTCATTGTAATCAGAGGCCTAATATTAATACGATGTATGCCAGTCTCTCTTGGATAAGAGTTGAGGACTGATTGCATCACTTCTTCTTTTTATATAAGAAAGATTCATGTGTTGAAAATCCCAAATAGTTTCACAGTCAACTTACTCAGAGTTCTGACACACACTCTTAAGATACACTATATACAAAATGTGGACAACCCTTCAAATGAGTTGTTTCGGCTATTTTAGCCACACCTGACAGATGTATAAAATTGAGCACACAGCCATGTACATTTCACTGGCCTTCACAGATTCCTGACCTTAGCCTAATCGAACACTTTTGGGATGAATTGGAACGCCGACAGCCAGCTAGGCCTAATTGCCCAACATCAGTGCCCAACCTCACTAATGCTCTCGTGGCTTAGTGGAAGCAAGACGACGCAGCAAAGTTGTTGTCTACCACGAAAGTGGAGAGGTGGGCATTTCTCACTGTATTTCTCTTTTTATTATAGAAGAGTGTCATTTCCGGTCACAACTTGCAGACTTGTTTACGTGCTGATGTGCGTTTTGTTGCTAACCTTACTTTGCTACCTGACAACTTTACATTTTTTACTTTTAATTTCCGAAACTCCAAGAAGCTAGCCTGAAACTAGCCAGAAGCTAGCCAGAAGTTAATCCAGAAGCTAATCAGAAGCTAGTTCAGAAGCTAGTTAGCTCCTTTACTGGCAAATCGTTAGTATTCAGCTAACCACGGTTTGTGGTCATCAGCTATCCTTTAGCTCGAAAATCTATCGCCAGTTCTGTACGGCGCAGCGCGGTTCGGAACGGAACATACCGGACCAATTTTTCTCTCCATGTCCCTGGATTTCGACTGCTCTCTGGACATTCATACCCGGATCTCACAGCTAGCTAGCTGCTATCCGTGTGACTATCGGCCTTCGTCGATTCCGGAGCAAACATCAATTATTCCGGAGCTAGCCAGCTCCGTCAATCACTCCTGGGCTGCAGTCACCTATCCGGACCCGTTTTACTGCCAACGCGGAGCCCCACCGGGCCTTCACAACTGGACTGCCGACGTTATCTACCCGAAGGAGATCCGGCTGGCTCCTCCGTCGCGACGTTACCTGAACGCCCATCTGCGGCCTGCTAACCGTTAGCTGTCTTACCGGCTGCTATCTGAATAGACAATCGGACAATTTATTTATTTTTATTATTATTATGTTTTCTTCTTGGGCCTCTATAACTATATCTATTGTTTTTATTTTTGTTGTTGTTGTGTGATTTGGATTAATCTCATCTAACACACGGAACCCCACTAATCTACTGACGGAACGCAAGAGGTGGCTAACAACAGACCTCCATCCTATGCTAGCTTGCTACCGATGGCCTGGCTATCACCATGACCCCCAACCAACCTCTCCACTCACTGGACCCTTTTGATCACTCGACTAAGCATGCCTCTCCTTAATGTCAATATGTCTTGTCCATTGCTGTTCTGGTTAGTGTTTATTAGCTTATTTCACTCTAGAGCCTCTAGTCCTGCTCACTATACCTTATCCAACCTATTAGTTCCACCACCCACACATGCAATGACATCTCCTGGTTTCAATGATGTTTCTAGAGACAATATCTCTCTCTTCATCACTCAATACCTAGGTTTACCTCCACTGTATTCACATCCTACCATACCTTTGTCTGTACATTATACCTTGATGCTATTTTATCGCCCCCAGAAACCTCCTTTTACTCTATGTTCCAGACGTTCTAGACAACCAATTCTCATAGCTTTTAGCCGTACCCTTATTCTACTCCTCCTATGTTCCTCTGGCGATGTAGAGGTGAATCCAGGCCCTGCAGTGCCTAGCTCCACTCCTATTCCCCAGGCGCTCTCTTTTGACGACTTCTGTAACCGTAATAGCCTTGGTTTCATGGATGTTAACATTAGAAGCCTCCTCCCTAAGTTTGTTCTATTCACTGCTTTAGCACACTCTGCCAACCCGGATGTTCTAGCTGTGTCTGAATCCTGGCTTAGGAAGACCACCAAAAATTCAGAAATTTTAATTCCAAACTACAACATTTTCAGACAAGATAGAACTGCCAAAGGGGGCGGTGTTGCAATCTACTGCAAAGATAGCCTGCAGAGTTCTGTCCTACTATCCAGGTCTGTACCCAAACAATTTGAACTTCTACTTTTAAAAATCCACCTCTCTAAAAACAAGTCACCGTTGCTGCCTGCTATAGACCACCCTCTGCCCCCAGCTGTGCTCTGGACACCATATGTGAACTGATTGCCCCCCATCTATCTTCAGAGTTCGTGCTGCTAGGCGACCTAAACTGGAACATGCTTAACACCCCAGCCATCCTACAATCTAAACTTGATGCCCTCAATCTCACACAAATTATCAATGAACCTACCAGGTACCTCCCCAAAGCCTTAAACACGGGCACCCTCATAGATATCATCTTAACCAACTTCCCCTCTAAATACACCTTTGCTGTCTTCAACCAAGATCTCAGCGATCACTGCCTCATTGCCTGCATCCGTAATGGGTCAGCGGTCAAACGACCTCCACTCATCACTGTAAAACGCTCCCTGAAACACTTCTGCGAGCAGGCCTTTCTAATCGACCTGGCCGGGGTATCCTGGAAGGATATTGATCTCATCCCGTCAGTAGAGGATGCCTGGATATTTTTTTTAAATGCCTTCCTAACCATCTTAAATAAACATGCCCCATTCAAGAAATTTAGAACCAGGAACAGATATAGCCCTTGGTTCTCCCCAGACCTGACTGCCCTTAACCAACACAAAAACATCCTATGGCATTCTGCATTAGCATCGGACAGCCCCCGTGATATGCAGCTGTTCAGGGAAGCTAGAAACCATTATACACAGGCAGTTAGAAAAGCCAAGGCTAGCTTTTTCAAGCAGAAATTTGCTTCCTGCAACAATAACTCAAAAAAGTTCTGGGACACTGTAAAGTCCATGGAGAATAAGAACACCTCCTCCCAGCTGCCCACTGCACTGAAGATAGGAAACACTGTCACCACTGATAAATCCACCATAATTGAGAATTTCAATAAGCATTTTTCTACGGCTGGCCATGCTTTCCACCTGGCTACTCCTACCCCGGACAACAGCACTGCACCCCCAACAGCAACTCGCCCAAGCCTTCCCCATTTCTCCTTCTCCCAAATCCATTCAGCTGATGTTCTGAAAGAGCTGCAAAATCTGGACCCCTACAAATCAGCCGGGATAGACAATCTGGACCCTTTCTTTCTAAAATTATCTGCCTAAATTGTTGCCACCCCTATTACTAGCCTGTTCAACCTCTCTTTCGTGTCATCTGAGATTCCCAAAGATTGGAAAGAAGCTGCGGTCATCCCCCTCTTCAAAGGGGTGGACACTCTTGACCCAAACTGCTACAGACCTATATCTATACTACCGTGCCTTTCTAAGGTCTTCGAAAGCCAAGTCAACAAACAGATTACCGACCATTTCCAATCTCACCATACCTTCTCTGCTATGCAATCTGGTTTCAGAGCTGGTCATGGGTGCACCTCAGCCACGCTCAAGGTCCTAAACGATATCTTAACCACCATCGATAAGAAACATTACTGTGCAGCCGTATTCATTGATCTGGCGAAGGCTTTCGACTCTGTCAATCACCACATCCTCATCGGCAGACTCGACAGCCTTGGTTTCTCAAATGATTGCCTCGCCTGGTTCACCAACTACTTCTCTGATAGAGTTTAGTGTGTCAAATCGGAGGGTCTGCTGTCCGGACTTCTGGCAGTCTCTATGGGGGTGCCACAGGGTTCAATTCTTGGACCGACTCTCTTCTCTGTATACATCAATGAGGTCGCTCTTGCTGCTGGTGAGTCCCTGATCCACCTCTACGCAGACGACACCATTCTGTATACTTCCGGCCCTTCTTTGGACACTGTGTTAACAACCCTCCAGGCAAGCTTCAATGCCATACAACTCTCCTTCCGTGGCCTCCAATTGCTCTTAAATACAAGTAAAACTAAATGCATGCTCTTCAACCGATCGCTACCTGCACCTACCCGCCTGTCCAACATCACTACTCTGGACGGCTCTGACTTAGAATACGTGGACAAATACAAATACTTAGGTGTCTGGTTAGACTGTAAACTCTCCTTCCAGACCCATATCAAACATCTCCAATCCAAAGTTAAATCTAGAATTGGCTTCCTATTTCGCAACAAAGCATCCTTCACTCATGCTGCCAAACATACCCTTGTAAAACTGACCATCCCACCAATCCTCGACTTTGGCGATGTCATTTACATAATAGCCTCAAATACCCTAGTCAACAAATTGGATGCAGTCTATCACAGTGCAATCCGTTTTATCACCAAAGCCCCATATACTACCCACCATTGCGACCTGTACGCTCTCGTTGGCTGGCCCTCGCTTCATACTCGTCGCCAAACCCACTGGCTCCATGTCATCTACAAGACCCTGCTAGGTAAAGTCCCCCCTTATCTCAGCTCGCTGGTCACCATAGCATCTCCCACCTGTAGCACACGCTCCAGCAGGTATTTCTCTCTAGTCACCCCCAAAACCAATTCTTTCTTTGACCGCCTCTCCTTCCAGTTCTCTGCTGCCAATGACTGGAACGAACTACAAAAATCTCTGAAACTGGAAACACTTATCTCCCTCACTAGCTTTAAGCACCAACTGTCAGAGCAGCTCACAGATTACTGCACCTGTACATAGCCCACCTATAATTTAGCCCAAACAACTACCCAACTTTCCCAACTGTATTTCATTTTAATTAATTTATTTATTTTGCTCCTTTGCACCCCATTACTTTTATTTCTACTTTGCACATTCTTCCATTGCAAAACTACCATTCCAGTGTTTTACTTGCTATATTGTATTTACTTTGCCACCATGGCCTTTTTTGCCTTTACCTCCCTTCTCACCTCAATTGCTCACATTATATATAGACTTGTTTATACTCTATTATTGACTGTATATTTGTTTATTCCATGTGTAACTCTGTGTCGTTGTATCTGTCGAACTGCTTTGCTTTATCTTGGCCAGGTCGCAATTGTAAATGAGAACTTGTTCTCAACTTGCCTACCTGGTTAAATAAAGTTTAAATAAATTAAATAAATAAAGATAGTAGTATAAATCCCCATCGCACGGTCCCTGCAGCCGGACAACTTTCTCATGACTTCTGGAGGGAAATGCTGTTGGAATGCTCGGTGTCGCTCATTCAGCCGAAAAAACTTTCAACCGGTTCTCCCCATTAAGCAGCGAGTCGGAGTCAGAGGCCGAGCCTTCTCTGGTCTCTACCCCTCCCGTTATGGGGTCTGAAACGCCGAAACCTCCCACCATTAGCTCTGACAAATTGAAAACCCTGGTCATTGGCGACTCCATCACCCACAGTATTAGACTTAAAACGAATCATCCAGGATCACACACTGTTTACCAGGGGGCAGGGCTGCTGACGTTAAGGCTAATCTGAAGATGGTGCTGGCTAAAGCTATAACTGGTGAGTGTAGAGAGTATAGAGATAATGTTATCCACGTCGGCACCAGCGATGTTAGGATGAAAGAGTAAGAAGTCACCAAGTGCAACATAGCTTCAGCGTGTAAATCAGCTAGAAAGATGTGTCGGCATCGTGTAATTGTCTCTGGCCCCTTCCCAGTTAGGGGGAGTGATGAGCTCTACAGCAGAGTCTCACAACTCAATCGCTGGTTGAAAACTGTTTTCTGCCCCTCCCAAAAGAATTTGTAGATAATTGGCCCTCTTTCTGGGACTCACCCACAAACAGGACCAAGCATGGCCTGTTGAGGAGTGACGGACTCCATCTTAGCTGGAGGGGTGCTCTCATCTTATCTACAAACATAGACAGGGCTCTAACTCCCCTAGCTCCACAATGAAATGGGGTGCAGGCCAGGCAGCAGGCTGTTAGCCTGCACAGTCAGCTCAGCTATCCCCATTGAGACCGTGTCTGTGCCTCAACCTAGGTTGGGCAAAACTAAACATGGCGGTGTTCGCCTTAGCTATCTCACTAGAATAAAGACCTCCTCCATTCCTGCCATTATTGAAAGAGATTGTGATACCTCACATCTCAAAACAGGGCTACTTAATGTTAGATCCTTCACTTCCAAGGCAGTTATAGTCAATTAACTATTCACTGATCATGATCTTGATGTGATTGGCATGACTGAAACTTGACTTAAGCCTGATGAATTTACTGTGTTAAATGAGGCCTCACCTCCTGGTTACACTAGTGACCTCTCTGCCTACCCAAGGACATCAGAGGACAAAAATCAGTTTACCACCTAACTGAGGAACTCAATTTAACCTTTCGCAATACCCTACATGCAGTTGCACCCCTAAAAACAAAAAATATTTGTCATAAGAAACTAGCTCCCTGGAATACAGAAAAGAGCCGAGCTCTGAAGCAAGCTTCCAGAAAATTGGAACGGAAATGGCGCCACACCAAACTGGAAGTCTTACAACTACCTTGGAAAGACAGTACCGTGCAGTATCGAAGAGCCCTCACTGCTGCTCGATCATACTATTTTTCCAACTTAGTTGAGGAAAATAAGAACAATCCTAAATGTATTTTTAATACTGTTACAAAGCTAACTAAAAAGCAGCATTCCCCAAGAGAGGATAGCTTTCACTTCAGCAGTAATAAATTCATGAGATTATGATCATTAGAAAGCAAATTACAGACTCCTCTTTAAATCTGCGTATTCCTCCAAAGCTCAGTCATCCTGAGTCTGCACAACTCTACCAGGACCTAGGATCAAGGGAGACGCTAAAGTGTTTTAATACTATATCTCTTGACACCATGATGAAAATAATCATTGCCTCTAAACCTTCAAGCTGTATGCTGGACCCTATTCCATCTAAACTACTGAAAGAACTGCTTCCTGTGCTTGGCCCTCCTATGTTGAACATAATAAACATCTCAATATCCACCGGATGTGTACCAAACTCACTAAAAGTGGCAGTAATAAAGCCTTTCTTGAAAAAAAAGCCAAACCTTGACCCAGAAAATATAAAAAACTATCGGCCTATATCGAATCTCCCATTCCTCTCAAAAGTTTTTGAAAAAGGTGTTGCGCAGCAACTCACTGCCTTGCTGAAGACAAAAAATGTATACGAAATGCTTCTGGTTTTAGACCCCATCATAGCACTGAGACTGCACTTGTGAAGGTGGTAAATTACCGTTTAATGGTGTCAGACCGAGGCTCTGCATCTGTCCTCCTGCTCCTAGACCTTAGTGCTGCTTTTGATACCATCGATCACCATATTCTTTTGGAGAGATTGGAAACCCAAATTGGTCTACACGAACAAGTTCTGGCCTGGTTTAGATCTTATCTGTCGGAAAGATATCAGTTTGTCTCTGTGGATGGTTTGTCCTCTGACAAATCAACTGTAAATGTCGGTGTTCCTCAAGGTTCCGTTTTAGTACCACTATTGTTTTCACTATATATTTTACCTCTTGGGGATGTCATTTGAAAACATAATGTTAACTTTCACTGCTATGCGGATGACACACAGCTGTACATTTCAATTAAACATGGTGAAGCCCCAAAATTGCCCTTGCTGGAAGCCTTTGTTTCAGACATAAGGAAGTGGATGGCTAGAAACATTCTACTTTTAAACTCAGAAAAAACAGAGATGCTTGTTCTATAGGTCCCAAGAAACAAAGAGATCTTCTGTTGAATCTGACAATTCATCTTGATGGTTGTACAGTCGTCTCGAATAAAACTGTGAAGGACCTAGGCATTACTCTGGATGCTGATCTCTCTTTTGACGAACATATCAAGATAGTTTCAAGGACAGCTTTTTTCCATCTACGTAACATTGCAAAAATCTGAAATTTTCTAAAAATGATGCAGAAAAATGTAGCCATGCTTTTGTCACTACTAGGTTAGACTACTGCAATGCTCTACTTTCCGGCTACCCAAATAAAGCACTAAACAAACTTTAGTTAGTGTTAAATACGGCTGCTAGAATCCTGACTAGAACCAAAAAATGTGATCGTATTACTCCAGTGCTAGCCTCCCTACACTGGTTTCCTGTTTAGGCAATGGCTGATTTCAAGGTTTTACTGCTAACCTACAAAGCATTACATGGGCTTGCTCCTACCTATCTTTCCGATTTGGTCCTGAAGTACATACCTACACGTACGCTACAGTCACAAGACGCATGCCTCCTAATTGTCCCTAGAATTCCTAAGCAAACAGCTGGAGGCAGGGCTTTCCCTATAGAGCTCCATTTTTATGGAATGGTCTGCCTACCTATGTGAGAGAAGCAGACTCGGACTCAACCTTTAAGTCTTTATTGAAGACTCATCTCTTCAGTAGGTCCTATGATTGATTGTAGTCTGGTCCAGGAGTGTGAAGGTGAACGGAAAGGTACTGGAGCAACGAACCACCCTTGCTGTCTCTGCCTGGCCGGTTCCCCTCTCTCCACTGGGATTCTCTGCCTCTAACCCTATTACAGGGGCTGAGTAATTGGCTTACTGGTGCTCTTCCATGCCCTCCCTAGGAGGGGTGCGTCACTTGAGTGGGTTGAGTCACTGACGTGGTCTTCCTGTCTGGGTTGGTGCCCCCCCTTGGGTTGTGCCGTGGCGGAGATCTTTGTGGGCTACACTCGGCCTTGTCTCAGATGGTACGTAGTTGGTTGAAGATATCCCTCTAGTGGTGTGGGGGCTGTGCTTTGGCAAAGTGGGTGGGGTTATATCCTGCCTGTTTAGACCTGCATTGCTTGCTGTTTGGGGTTTTAGGCTGGGTTTCTGTACAGCTCTTTGTGATATCAGCTGATGTAAGAAGTGCTATATAAATACATTTGATTTGATTAAGAGTGGAGTCTGTTATGGTTGAGGGACCAACTATTGGGGGACTAACTCCATGTTATTGCCCATGATTTTGGAATGAGATGTACGAGCAGGTGTTCAAATACTTTTCTAATGTAGTGTAACTCCAAATGAGTGGATTTACTGTAACCACTGCCTGTTCATACTGTTGAAATTATATTATAGCTATGTGACTCTCAATGCCACAGTACTTGCCTTCAAGTAGGATTTGATGACCTGTCTAGCTAACTAGCTAACTGACTAATTGTTATTCTCGCTTGCTGGACTCAGTGTACAGCAGCTGTGCGAAAATATTAACTAATTGGCTGTTCAATCTGTTTATTATAATATTGACAAGGCACTTGTAACTTTGACACAACAGGAGATAAACAGGCCACACATTGTAGTCCTCTGGGCCTTGGGTGAATAAACAAGCAGAGACTGTGATTTATTGGGACCAGGCTTTACTTGATGTGCATTAGCTTGGCTCACACTTGGGGCTATAATCAGTGACCTAGTTACCAGCGACAAGCCATTTTCAATGGAAGGAGGAGACATGAGGAAACAGCAACTTAAGTTGGTGATGAGAGAGCTAGCAATAAGAATTGAAAATCAAAGCAAATCAAATCAGATTTTATTGGTCACATGCTCTCAATTGTTTGCAACTGCACATGGGGACAAATATCGTACTTTTTGGAGAAACGTCCTCTGGTCTGATGAAACAAATATAGAACTGTTTGTCCATAATGACCATCGTTATGTTTGGAGGAAAAAGAGGGAGGTTTGCAAGCCGAATAACACCATCCCAACTGTGAAGCACAGGGGTGGCAGTATAATATTGTGGGGGTGCTTTGCTGCAGGAGGGACTGGTGCATTTCACAAAATAGATGGTATCATGAGGAAGGAAAATTATGTAGATATATTGAAGCAACATCTCAAGACATCAGTCAGGAAGTTAAAGCTTGGTTGCAAATGAATCTTCCAAATGGACAATGACCCCAAGCATACTTCCAAGCATACTTCCAAAGTTGTGGCAAAATGGCTTAAGGACAACAAAGTCAAGGTATTGGAGCGGCCATCACAAAGCCCTGACCTCAATCCTGTAGAAAATTTGTGGGCAGACTTGAAAAAGCATGTGGAGCAAGGAGGCCTACAAACCTAATTCAGTTATGCCAGCTGTCAGGAGGAAAGTGCCAAAATTCACCCAACTTATTGTGGGAAGCTTGTGGAAGGCTACCCGAAACGTTTGACCCTAGTTAAACAATTTAAAGGCAATGCTACCAAATACTAATTGAATGTATGTAAACTTCAGACCCACTGGGAATGTGATGAAAGGAATGAAAGCTGAAATAAATTATTCTCTCTACTATTCTTTGATATTTCAATTTTTATAAATAAAGTGGTGATCCTAACTGACCTAAGACAGGGAATCACTTTTATCAGGATTAAGCGTCAGAAATTGTGAAAAACTGAGTTTAAATGTAGTTGGCAAAGGTGTATGTAAACTTCCGACTTCAACTGTAGGTATTCCTCTTGTCCAGATGGGTTAGGGCAGTGTGCAGTGTGATTACGATTGTGTCGTCTGTGGACCTATTGGGGCGGTAAGCAAATTGGAGTGGGTCTAGGGTGTCAGGTAGGGTGGAGGTGAAATGATCCTTGACTAGTCTCTCAAAGAACTTCATGATGACGGAAGGCAATGCTACGGGGCGATAGTCATTTAGCTAAGTTACCTTAGCTTTCTTGGGAACAGGAACAGTGGTGGCCCTCTTGAAGCATGTGGGAACAGCAGTACAACATCACTGATGCACTTGCTAATAAACTCGCTCACCGAATCAGCGTATACATCGATGTTGTTGTCTAAGGCTATCCGGAACATATCCCAGTCCACATGATCGAAGCAATCTTGAAGCGGGGAATCAGATTGGTCGGACCAGCGTTGAACAGACCTGAGCACGGGCGTTTCCTGTTTTAGTTTCTGTCTATAGGCTGGGAACAACAAAATGGTCAGATTTGTGGTCAATGTCATGGTCAGATTTGCCAAAAGGAGGGCCAGGGAGGGCTTTGTATGCGTCACGGAAGTTAGAGTAGCAATGATCCAGAAATGTGCCAGCCCAGGTCATGCACTAAATATGCTGATATAATTTAGGGAGCCTTGTCTTCAGATTAGCCTTGTTAATATCCCCAACTGTAATAAATGCAGCCTCAGGATTTGTGGTTTCCAGTTTACATATAGAGTCCAATGAAGTTCTTTCAGGGCCGTCGAGGTGTCTGCTTGGGGGTGGGGGGGTGGGGGGAATATACACGGCTGTGATTATAATCAAAGAGAATTCTCTTGGTAGATAATGCAGTCGGCATTTTATTGTAAGGAATTCTAGGTCAGGTGAACAATAGGACTTGAGTTCCTGTATGTTGTTATGATCACATGACGACTCGTTAATCATAAGGCATACACCCACGCCCTCCTTCTTACCAGAGAGATGTTTGTTTCTGTCAGCGCGATGCGTGAAGAAACCGAGTGGCTGTACCGACTCTGATAAGGTATTCTGAGTGAGCCATGTTTCCGTAAAACAGAGAATGTTACAAACTGTGATGTCTCTCTGGAAGGCAACCCTTACTCGAATTTCATCTACCTTGTTGTCAAGAGACTGGACATTGGTGAGTAGTATTCTCGGGAGCGGTGAGCGATGTGCCCGTCTACGGAGCCTGACCAGAAGTCCGCTCCATCTGCCCCTTCTGCGGTGCCATTGTTTTGGGTCGCCTACTGGGATCTGATCCATTGTCCTGGGTGGTGGTCCAAACAGAGGATCCACTTCGGGAAAGTCGTATTCCTGGTCATAATGTTGGTAAGTTGACGTTGCTCTTATGTCCAATAGTTCTTCCCGGCTGAATGTAATAATACTTCAGATTTCCTGGGGTAACAGTGTAAGAAGTAATACATAAAAAAACGAAATACTGCGTAGTTTCATAAGAACGCGAAGCAAGGCGACCATCTCTGTCGGCGCCATCCTAATGCTCTCATATTATGCATATTTCAGCGACATGCCACGCAATAGCTAATCGGGAGATGGAAGCTTGTGCTAGCTAGCTTTGACATTGGTTAACAACAAAACAGCCGTCAAGCATGCTGCTTGAATGCTATACCCACCATGGGAGAGTTCAACGATTTGATTGCTGATTATTAGTCTGAATCCTCCGTTACAGTACAACATTTCACTTTGAAAACTACAAATTAGGTTAACTTATAGCCAAATAATGTTGTTGTGTTGTCCACCTCAAACAGACTGTTTCTGAAATGCTTGCTATTTCCTCAAATAACATGACGTCACTGACCAATCAGCTGTTTATTTGTCATTCATATATATCAACAAATGATCTTCAGGGTTTGGTACTGTACTTACCTTTACAGGTGAAGCACTTCAGGTGGAAGTGCTTGGACTGCACCCTCAGCACCTCACCCTTACATGGCTCCCCACACTTGTAGCACTGGATCAGAGGCTTCTCATTGGAATTGTGTGCGTCCTGAGCATGTGCCACTAGAATAGAACAGAACACAACACAAATAGACATGAGTATGAACCACTGTAATCACATGCACTACACTGTTAAAATAGAAAGACTCAAAACACCATAATTGTGTTCTGAAACTATGAAAAGTATATCATGTAAATATTGATTGATGATTATTTTCAGACCAGACTTGAATTAACATTTTAAATAAGACACTGGGAATTTAATATTTTTCCTATGGTAGAACATTTTACATTATTATATTCTTCAGTTGCTATTGTGAGATTATAAATTATGTTAAAATCAAAATGTTTAAGGGTATGTAAGTTATAGCGCAATTAACATGTATAGAGGGGCCTTCATCACTGGTCTGTTTGTAAAAACACTGCCTTAGTCCATTCAGCCAGTCTTCAGGAATAAACTGTTGTGCTGAACCACCCTTGTTACACTGAGAACATGAGACCTGACTAATGGACTATTGAATGGCCTCGACCACCATATGTCGACCATATACTCAAGTCAAAAAGTCCATGTTAAATCAATTTATCTCACATCTGAATAGGAATTATACTTTTTTTGTCTGCTTTGTTTAGACAGATTAGAATCAGGAGGAGATGGAGAAGGAGTGAAAGTGGGAGAGATTAGAAACAGGAGGAGATGGAGAAGGAGTGAAAGTGGGAGAGATTAGAATCAGGAGGAGATGGAGAAGGAGTGAAAGTGGGAGAGATTAGAAACAGGAGGAGATGGAGAAGGAGTGAAAGTGGGAGAGATTAGAAACAGGAGGAGATGGAGAAGGAGTGAAAGTGGGAGAGATTAGAATCAGGAGGAGATGGAGAAGGAGTGAAAGTGGGAGAGATTAGAATCAGGAGGAGATGGAGAAGGAGTGAAAGTGGGAGAGATTAGAAACAGGAGGAGATGGAGAAGGAGTGAAAGTAGAACAGGCAGAAGTGGGAATAGAACCCCCGACTTTTGGGGCAGTAAAATGGCACATTTAATTCGAATTTTACCCACTAAACCACACAGACACGTACCATGTGAAGAACTTGGGCCCCCATATCAGAATACAAATGATAGATTAAAGACAAATTGTGAACTTCAAACATTGTGCTGCCGTACTGTTCAGAATTCCCCTAATTTCTGGGGCATGGAGGTGGTTAGAGGGCATTCGTGTTTCGTGTGTCCTCTAGTAAACTCTGTGGTCTTGTATTAAAACAGGCATGTTTGCGTGCGCCCCTGCTGTATTCAGGCCCTTCACAAACTCAGACAGGAAAGAGCACAAACGCTCTGGTGAAAATCTCCAAAACAATCCAAGAAAGTATGCGTCAATAGGCACCCATTGGTCTGAAAGCAAAGAAAGTAAAACTAAATAGAAATAATAGGTATACAGCGCATTCGGAAAATATTCAGACACCTTGACTTTTTCCACAATTTACGTTACAGTCTTATTCTAAAATGGATTCATTTGTTTTTTCCCCCTCACCAATCTACAAACACTACCCCATAATGACAAAGCAAAAACAGGTTTAAAAAAAATAAATAATCTGAAATATTACATTTACATAAGTTTTCAGACCCTTTACTCAGTACTTTGTTGAAGCACCTTGATGGAGACCACTGTTTTCTTGGGTACCTTAAAAGCTGCAGACATTGTTTTGGTATCCTTCCCCAGATCTGTGACTTGACACAATCCTGTCTCAGAGCTTTACGGACAATTCCTTCGACCTCATAGCTTGGTTTTTGCTCTGACATGTACTGTCAACTGTGGGACCTTATATAGACAGGTGTGTGCCTTTCCAAACCATGTCCAATCAATTGAATTTAATACAGGAGGAATCGAATCAAGTTGTAGAAACATCTCAAGGATGATCAATGGAAACAGGATGCACCTGACCTCAATTTAGAGTCTCATAGCAAAGGTTCTGAAAACGAATGTAAGTAAATAATTATATTTTCTATTTTTAATACATTTGCAAAAATGTCTAAAAACCTGTTTTCGCTTTGTCGTTATGAGGTATTGTGTGTAGATTGATGAGGGGGAAAACAATATTTAATTCATTTTAGAATAGGCTGTAACGTAACAAAATGTGGGAAAAATCAAGGGGTCTGAATACTTTCTGAATGCACTGTATGTTCCAAGACAGACAAGAGATACGATCACCTGCTCGTCGAACATCTCATTCCAAAATCATGTGCATTATTATAGAGTTGGTCCCTCCTTTGCCACTGTAACAGCCTCCACTCTTCTGGGAAGGCTTTCAACTAGATGTTGTAACATTGCTGTGGGGACTTGCTTCCATTCAGCCACAAGAGCGTTAGTGAGGTCGAGCACTGATGTTAGGCCTGGCTCGCAGTCGAAGTTCCAATCCATCCCAAAGGTATTCGATGGGGTTGAGGTCAGGGCTCTGTGCAGGCCAATCAAATTATTCATCACCAATCTCGGCAAACCATTTTTATATGGACACCGCTTTGTACACAAGGGCATTGTCATGCTAAAACAGGAAAGGTCCCTCCCCAAACTATTGCCACAAAGTTGGAAGAACAGAATCGTCTAGATTGTAATTGTATGCTATAACGTCAAGATTTCCCTTCACTGGAACTTAAGGGGCCTTGCCCGAACCAAACCTTACAGTTGGCACTATGCATTCGGGCAGGTAGCGTTCTCCTGGCATCCGCCAAACCCAGATTTGTTCGTCGGACTGCCAGATGGTGAAGCTTGATTCATCCCTCCAGAGAACGCATTTCTACTGCTCCAGAGTTCAATGTCGGCAAGCTTTACACCACTCTAGCCAACGTTTGGCATTATGCATAGTGATCTTAGACCTGTGTGTGGCTGCTTGGCCATAAAAACCCATGTCATGTCATGAAGCTCCCAAAGAACAATTCTGGTGCTGATGTTGCTTCCAGAGGCAGTTTGGAACTCAGTAGTGAGTGTTGCAACCGAGGACAGCCAAGTTTTACAAGCTACACACTTCAGCATTCAGCGGTCCAGTACTGTGAGCTTGTGTGGCCTAACACTTCGCGGCTGAGACGTTGTTGTTCCTCCAGTTCACAATAACAGGACTTACAGTCGACCGGGGCAGCTCTAGCATAGCAGAAATGTGATGAACTGACTTGTTGGAAAGGTGGCATCCTATGACGATGTCACGTTGAAAGTCACTGAGCTGTTCAGTAAGGCCATTCTACTGCCAATATTTGTCTATAGAGATTGTATGGCTGTCTGTTCAATGTTATACACGTCAGCAACAGTTGTGGATGAAATAGCCAAATCCACTCATTTGAAGGGGTGTCCACATACTTTTGTATAGTATATGTAATAGTCGACATAGGTTATCCAAGGATTTTTTAACAAACCCGCTTTAGTAGGACCAATTTTGGTTAGTAAGTCTCGAGATGGGAGGACAACATTTTGGAAAACAGTTTAAAATCTGTGTTCATCAAAGATAGGGGTCAATAGTGAGAACACTGGGTTCCTTATCTTTTTTTAATAAAACCATAAGTGCTGAATTCACATCTCCCCCACATTGATCCTTTGTGAACGTGTGTTACTCATTTTGATAGCGGATATAATTGCTTCCCACATTTTAAACAGACCTCAGGAGGAATACCGTCTCATCCAGGTGATATGCCTTCATTTATGCTATCCAATACCCCTTTGAGTTAATTGAGGAAGATTTCAAATCAAATCTGATTTTATTGGTCGCAAATACATATTTTGCAGATGTTATCGCAGGTGCAACAAAATGCTTATGTTTCTATCTCCAACAGTGCAGCATACCTAACAATTCAGGCTCCCAGCCAGGGTGTCGTCCTCTATTGAGAGAAGAGGAGTTCTTAATTATTTTAGAAAGGACTTAGTTTGGCTGGGTGTGCAGTTTTACAATCTGAGGTATACAGTTCTTTATAGAAGTGGGAGAATCTTTGATTGATTAATGTGGGTTCTGATAGTAATTCCCCCTGTTCCAGATTCAATAGTTGCTATAACAGCTAATCGATCATTACTGCTTAGCTTGTTGGCCAGTAAATGACTAGGACGATTACCATGGAAGCAACTGTTGAGTCAAATTCGATGGATGGCAAATTCTGCTCTCTGTCTTATCAATTAATTGAGCTCTGTCTTGACCTTGGAAAGAGGAATAGCTACTTGGTCATGAGTGTTTGTTGAGAACGATCTAACGCAGTTAAACATTTCCAATTCTTTTATATTCAAACCACATGCAAATGCAGTTAAAAAAAGAATCATAAAACCTTTGGTGGCATTCCATAGAACCCTGCGGTCATAGACTGCCTTTTTATTGATATTGATACATTCTAAGATTTGAATATGGCAGTAATAAGCTCATATGTCGAATTTATATTTTCTTGTTTAAAGAAAACAGAGGTGTAGATAATAGTATGAAATCGAAATGTGAGAATGTTTTATGCCTGTTTGAGTAGAAAGTGTTCTCTTTTGCTTTAGGATCATGTGCTCGCCAGGATTCAATGAGGTTGTAATCAGAGAGTATATGCTGGGGTGGATTTTTCTTTTGTCAAACTTTCTTCATCGTGACAAATGATGATAGAATTGTTTTTTTGTTTTTTTATACATTATGATTGCCGAATAAGGTATGTGAGGCAGGTGATGTCATCATGTAACTATAAAGCTACACTCCACATTTAATTCTAAATTGCTACTGCTTGCAAAAAATTTTTTTAAGAACTTTAAAAATAATGTTTCTTTGCAGGACAAGGATTGTCCTGACTTTCAAGCTTGCCTTTCTTCTCTAGTTGGCTGCCAAAGTTCACCATCAAATGATTTCAGATCTCTCGGAGTGCTAGTTTCACCATAGCGCGGACCGTGGCGATACGTTAACACATGAACATTATTAGAATATAGCAAATAATAGTAAACTATTGCATTCTATCCATGCTAGCTTTCGCGGAATACCTGAGACATGAAACAGATAGGTGGGATGGCTGTCGCCAATGTATTAAGCCTGAAGCACAATTTGCCTAAATGTGTAATGGAGACACTTAAACTACTTCATATTGGAGACCACGCCACATGTTATTGTATCCCACTTTTGAGATTCCTATTGTTATCTTGTTGCTATATTTGCACAGCTTCATTCATGTATATACATTTTGCATATTGCTATTAATATGTTTAATAATTGTATATTCATATTGCAATGTATTAACATGATAGCAGTTAATAAATTAATTATGCATTCATATTCTATCATTATTTATTGTTATTATTTGCTATTTCTCTGTCTCCCTGCAGAAAAACTGGTGGATCATATTGAGCTCCGGGCTGACGTTTTGAACATGTTTTGTATAAGTGCTACTGCTAACATTAGCAGTCCGTTAGCAGTTTTTTTCCCCATGAATATGAAATAGAATGCCTTACAGATCTTTGACCTGTCTTACTTTATCAATATAAAAATGTGAAACACCTGGTAGCCTATTCTTGCATTCAAATGACCTAGTGACCTCATGGGTGGAGTGTTATTCATATTTGTCATACTTTCGTCATTAATAAAATAAAATAAAAATGTAACACCTAAAATCTGGTGTTTCTAAGACAAATGGTTTCGTCATATTTCAGTCTTCTGTGATGTATATAAAGTGTAATAATGGGATGCAAACTCAAAATGTAATACATGTCAACTCTATATCTGACATGGTACAGGTGTCTTCTTTTTTTTAAGCCCATAACCCTGTGAGTGGTGTATACTTTTGTTTTAAAGTAGATTTGTTTAAGACTACCAAGAAACACTCTGTGTGACCCTGATTTAGCCGACTGCAGTAATTAATGTTATGTTGTCATTTCATAATTTGCAAAGAAAAGATAAAGCATTTGAAGCTTCAAAATCATGTCTTGAAAAAGCACATTTACACTCATTAATTATATCATGGATAAACGTATCGTTTGTATTTTCACAAAACGATATTGTCTTGTATTCTTTGTTTGAGAATAATACTTTACATTTGACGTTTTGGAATTACTAATGAGGACTTAATCATCACACCTTATAAGAGCAGGGAATGTACAATAAGAGGAGGGACTTGCAATGGTGTAAAGTACTTAAGTAAAAAATACTTTAAACTACTACTTGAGTAGTTTTCTGGGGCATCTGTACTCTACTATTTATATTTTTGATTACTTTTACTTCCCTACATTCCCAAAGAAAAGAATGTACTTTTTACTCCATACATTTTCCCTGACACCCAAATGTACTCATTACATTTTGAATGCTTAGCAGGACAAGAAAATGGTCCAATTCACACACTTATCAAGAGAATATCCTTGGTCATCTCTACTGCTTCTGATCTGGCGGACCCACTAAACACATTTGTAAATTATGTCTGACACACAATTGGACCAGCGTCATCCGGGTTAGGGGAGGGTTTGGCCGACCGGAATGTCCTTGTCCCATTGCGCTCTAGCGACTCCTGTGGCGCGCAGGGCGTACGCAAGCTGACGCGGTCACCAGGTGTACAGTGTTTCCTCTGACACGTTGGTGCAGCTGGCTTCCGGGTTAAGCGGGCAATGTGTCAAGAAGCTGTGCAGCTTGGCTGGGTTGTGTTTCGGAGGACGCACGGCTCTCGACCTTCGCCCTCTGCCGAGTCCGTACAGGAGGTGCAGCGATGGGACAAGACTGTAACTACCAACTGGGGAGAAACATTTAAATAAAACTATCGTCCTTGGATCCATAGCCCTGTCTATGAATTTGAGAGTAGTTACATTTCTCCAGCCCAATCACACAGCTGTTTATGATAAAGGTGGCAGGGTGAGCACTTTGTTGTTGTTTGGCCCCTTTTATCAATGTCCAAGAAACATACCCTATAAAATATAATATACGGTAGGTTATGCATTAGTAAACTGTAGCTTTGCCTTCCAATGGCTATTGATGCGGGTATATGGGCAGGCAGAGGCTCTGTATCTGTATCTGTGTTAAGGACCAACTGCTCAGAAACCATGACAGTGAAAAGAACAACACACACACACACATTCACACCACTATACTTTATCCACATACTGTTCCATTGCGGCAATGCAGCTTATTTTGAAACTGCAGATTATTTCACTTTCAAGAGCATCAACTCAGAAACACACACCCTAGAAATAGCATTCGTGACCTCGTGGGGACAAACAAAATGTCCCCAGTTGGTCAAATTTTGTTTGTTTACTATTCTTGTGGAGACTTCTGGTCCCCACAAGAAGAGTTAAACATGTCCACACACACACACACACACACACAATTCTGCTGAGATTAAAGTTGTTTTAATATGAACAACATACCTTTTACCAAAACATTCAGCCACACTTTACAACATGCAGGTTTAATGTACTATGATGCCGTTATAATGCATTGTAAGACCAGTCCTAATTATGTACACCCCCCCTCCCCCCCTATAATTTATTTTTGTCAACTCATAATGATCCTGAGTAATTAACAGCAATTTGAGTCAGTTGAAATATTAATACATAGAGAGGCATAACATATTATAACTCTTATTATCAGATATTGTAAAGGTTCATACATGCATATACCCAGTTAAAAAGTATTATACCTGGGGATAAAGTGCCAGGCATTTTCTCTGTGTAATAAGCCAGGGAACGACCACAACAGATAGTAATCAGTTATAAAAACAGATCGCACCTCCACCCTTCACATTAAATTGTTTCTGACAAGGGAACACCTTCAGAAAACATTCAGCAAACATATTCACTTCACATTTTTCCATTTTAGTCAGACACTCTTATCCATTCATCTTTCCGTCATTGTATGATTTTTTGTGTGCAAATGAACTCAAACTTACCGACAATGTCAAATGTGATATAGCGAAGCACCTGAGTGAGTTGGGTGTGCAATTACGCAGGCACTTTCCCTAAACTGATGACACTAACAACTGGATTCGTTATCCCTTTCATGCCCTGCCTCCAGTCCACTTACCGATATCTGAACAACAGAGCCTCATCGAAATTGCAACAAGCTGTTCTGTGATAATTTCAGAATTTCATAATCAGAAGCCACTGCCAGATTTCTGGATTGTGCCCTGGTCCTATAAGAGCTCTTTGCCACTTCCCACGACCCAGGTTGTGACAAAAACTCACACTCATTCTTATGTTTAATAAATGTATTGTATAGTATGTGTGTGGCAGGGTTACAATGATGGGAAAAACAACATTTGAGAGTGCGCTGACCCTGGTGTTAGAGGGGGTACGCAGCTGGAGGTTGAATGTTTGAAGGGGTATGGGACTATAAAAAGTTTGGGATCCACTGTTGTAGAGCATGAACCAGCAGGAGAGAATCACTGCTTTGATGTTTGCAGAGAACGACAGGGTGTTGTATAAGGTCACACCAAGGTTCTTTGCACTCTGGGAGGGAGACACCGTGGAGTTGTCACCATGATGGAGAGGTCTTTCCCCTCAGTTTTTGATGAAGGAACACCTTCAAAAAACATTGTCTGATCCATCCCCAAGGCCTGGTCACAAAGCCACTGTAAGCCTTCGTTTTGTATGATACTATACACAAGGTTGGTCCAGATCTGAATTGAAAGTGGTGGGGAAGACATTGCAAGAGCACACCCACTCATGGTATAGGGCAGGGGTCCCCAATAATATTCAGCCGTGGGACGGTTTTTCCTTGATTGGATGGTCGGGGGGCGTAAACATAGTTATAAATAATTTGTACATGGCCTCCCGGGTGACGCAGTGGTTAAGGGGGCTGTACTGCAGTGCCAGCTATGCCACCAGAGACTCTGGGTTCGCGCACAGGCTCTGTCGCAACCGGCCGCGACCAGTAGGTCTGTAGGGCGACGCACAATTGGCCCAGCGTCATCCGGGTTAGGGAGGGTTTGGCCGGTAGGGATATCCTTGACTCATCGCGCACAAGCGACTCCTGTGGCGTGCCGAGCGCAGTGCACGCTAACCAAGGTTGCCATGTGCATGGTGTTTCCTCCAACACATTGGTGCGGCTGGCTTCCGGGTTGGATGCACGCTGTGTTAAGAAGCAGTGCGGCTTGGTTGGGTTGTGTATCGGAGGACGCATGACTTTCAACCTTCATCTCTCCCGAGCCCGTATGGGAGTTGTAGCGATGAGACAAGATAGTAGCTACTAAACAATTGGATACCACGAAATTGGGGAGAAAAAGGGGTAAAATTTAAATAAATACATGAATAAACAAAAGAATAATTTGTACACAATAACACAATTTGTACACAATAATAATAATTTGTACACCGCAATTTGACCGCAAGAATCCCCAAAATATATAATATTTGACAAAAAAACGGAATAAATTCCAACCTCGATGACATTGGGATACGATCACATATGCCTCTCTATTTATGCATGGGAGTACTTGGGAACAGATTTCCTCAATTAAAATAACTTTGAGCTAATTTCCTGGTAATTTATTTCATGTCCCAGAACGAAAATTATTTATACAAGAAATTGTTATTATTTATATTTTTGCCCAGAAAGTTTAAGGGGTTGCGAATGAAATCACCTGAGGGAGGAATTTGGCTCACGGGCCGCCTATTGGGGAACCCTGGTTTATAGGATGAGATGGACGGATGGAGGAAAGGAGGGAGTTAAAAGAGAGAAAAAGAGGGGTGAGAGCAAGAGAGAGAGAGAGAGAGAGAGAGAGAGAGAGAGAGAGGAAGTAAGGTAAGGTGGGAGGGAGTCTGTCTCCCTCGTGTGCTCAATGTGATTTTCCACAGAGCTGTGAGTCATTCTTCAATAACAAAGGTCTTAGACCAGAGTGGCAGTGAACTAAGACAGCAGTGGTGGTGAGGGCTCAGTACTCAGCACTCACAATGTGATATGGCGCCTCAGCACTGGTATGTAACTATACAGCAACTTACTGGAACTAAGGAGTAATGAATACTCCAAACCAACTGTAGTTTCTTGCAAGATTTAGTTCTGGATTCCGAGATTAAACCAACTGTGACAATATTACCTCAGTAATAGGGAATACACAGGGCTAGCCCAGTACGGTGACTGTGCTATCACCATAGCTGTAAGTAAGTAGAACTGTTTATCCCCAGAGAGATCACTCGATCACAGGTCGCCAGGACGTTGGGAGACCCTGTCGAAACCATCCACCGTGGGAGAGAATGTAAAACTCAAAACAGGTGCCCAGGTCTAGCATTAAGCCCAAAGTCTATGGAGCAGGAGGTCACTGCTTAGACCACTGCACCATCCATCCACAATGAGTTAGCAAGGCCAATCTTAATTAATGGCTAAACTTAACCGTGTTTTTCAGTTTTTACCCTATTCCAAACCTTAATCCTTAATTCACCCGATCAGAATTAATGCCTGAATTGAATTAACTCGATCACAAACCTTAATCCTTAACTTAACCAATCAGTATGAATTCCTGAACTGTTAACTAATTGGAATTAATGCTTGAACTTAACCCTAAAGTTGTTTCTGTTTATTTTTTATTTCACCTTTATTTAACTAGGCAAGTCAGTTAAGAGCAAATTCTTATTTTACAATGAAGGGCATACCTTGGCCAAACCTGGACGACGCTGGGCCAATTGTGCCCCACCCTATGGGACTCCCAATCATGTCCGGATGTGATACAAACCTTAACTCTTAACTTAAGCCAGTCGGAATTAATGTCTTAACCGTAATTGTTTCCGTGTGCCTAAATCGTCTGGATCTCATGCAGTTTACTAGTAGAAAATATACGTTTGTACAAGGATGTCAAAAAACTATGTGAGACTGGGATATCTTCGCTATACCATGCTCTTACCGAGTGATTAATCAGTAACTATGGTCACACAATGTCACATTCCACCCTCGTCTCTACTACAGCATTGATGTCTCAGTCTACAGAGGATGAGGATGGAACTGTAATATCTGCTGACAGAGAGATCTATACTGCCTCTGCCTCATCACTGGAAGATCACAGGCAAAACCATGTACACTGGGATACATTCAACAGGGCACAACATTGTGAAATGTTCAGATAGAAATATGTTATGTAGAAAAAGGAGTAGTGTCCACTGTATTTTTGACATTTCTGTGTGAAACTTTCCACAACGTTTGTCCTACCGAACATGGCCCTAATCATCACCCAGGCCTCCTCTCACACTTACAACCCATAGCCTGCATTGCTTTAGGACTGATACAAGGCAACAGACAGACAGGCGTAGCCCCCAAATCCATGGGCGTAAGTGTAAAGTTACCAAAAGAGCTTCCCCAGGCTCAGCACACTTCGACGAGTGGTGCTTTCAACCCACCTACTACAACCCCAACCCCCATCTCTTTAAAGGAAGCCTCTGCATAAGCAATAATAAAGATTGCCGATGATGCACTGGGGGGAACTGGAGAAGGACAGATTGAATCCCCCATGGACATATTTTCCTGTTACGCATGCACAGGCCTTGCTGGTTAATAACAATAGAGTGTGTGTAATTTATGGATGGAGAGGGGAAATAACTGATGAAGCCTCCACTCTCATCTTCACTCTCAGGCTCAAGCTTTAACTTCCTATTTTCTAGACTACCTAGAACCATAAAGGGTTCTTCAGCTGTCCTTCAGATAAGCCTTTTTCTGGGTCTCCCATTCTCGTCCTAGACTATTCTATCTAAAATGCACAAAACAGTAGTAGTGTTTTGAAAATGTATTGGGAATATGATTACTCAAAAAATCTAAGGAAAAGTTCTAATAGCGTATTTTCACACCACTATTTGTTTTCTGTAAGTCATTTAAGTATGAGACTGAAATGACTGCTTCCTGTGGAGCCTAGCAGAAAAACAGGACCCCTGTGGCGTGTCTGGGACACTCCACTGATAAGATATAGAAGATATATACAGAACATACAAGCCAGATGCAATGAGTATCACACACACTACTCTATTTACACACACACACACACCACACACACACACACACACACACACACACACACACACACACACACACACACACACACACACACACACACACACACACACACACACACACACACACACACACACACACACACACACACACACACACACACACACACACACACACACACACACCAACTCCCCACCAAACCATGCCCCTCCCACACACACATGTGTATGGCTCTGGGTCTCCCATCCAACCAACCCCTCTGGGATGAGCAGTTCTGGAGTGGCATGGCCTACAACGAATATCAAATTCTAAATATCCCCACTGTGGTAAAAGTGTGTGTGTGTGAGTGCCTGTGTGCGTGCGTGCGAGCTTGCATGTGTGTGTGTGCATGTGTGTTTTGGTGAGGGCGTGCGGTACTCTTTATCACACAGACATAATAAGGCATCCTATAACCTCCCTCTAATGAATATGTATGATTTGATTCACAACCCCTACCCCCCGACCAACCGCCAGCCCCTGCACCAGTGTCCCAGACAAAGCACTTCAAAGATGGGCACAAATTGGGGGGAACGTATCTCCCTCTACCAGCCCCCCAGCCCTGAATAACTCATCCCTGGGGACCTAACACAGAATAATCATTGTTTCTAAATGGCTGGCTGTCATAGACCAGAGGGTTGTTGTTGTTGGGATGTTCTAACTAACACAGTTACCTGTAATGTATGAACAGAGAAGGACTTTCAATTCACCCACCCAGCTCTTGGTACATACTGTGTGTGTAGAGACATGTGTATGTACTTTTGTGTATGTGTCAAGTGTGTAATATATAGTGTTTAATTTTGTACAGGATTACTGTGTATCTAAGACTATTTGCCCCCTCTTATCATTTCCTAAACAATAAAAACCCTATCAAAAAACCCTACCCTATCAAAATAATTGTTACCTCCCTCTGAAAGATAGTACATTTAAATACATTACAGGATCCAAAATCAGGCCCAAATCTAGACTCTATCTTCTCTGTTTAGCATCATGTGTCAAATTACCTATGATAATCAGATGAGGGGTTCAGTTTTAGCACAGAGCAAATGGCAAAGGGATGTTTGTCACATATAATGAGTATTTCTAAGGTTTGTCATACATAACCTGGATGTCCCCTCTATTTCCTTCTCTAAACTAATTCTATCTCAAGGGGGATGCAGGTTTCAGAGCTCTGTGTATTGATTTTAGGCCGCAACACTGGTGCTCGCTGTGTCTAACTCACGATCTGCGTCCCAAATGGGACCATATGGGCCTTGGTCAAAAGTAGTGCACTATGTAGGGAATACGGCGCCATTTGGGATGTATCCACTCCGCTTTACCTCTATAAGTGCTGATCCTTTGCTACAGTTGTATTACAGTTTTTCTCAATTGCTAAAACACTAAAACCCATTGGCTGAACAAGGTTCTCAGTTACCTGGACTCATTTAGCTAGTTATGCAGTCTGTTGTCAATACCTTAAACTATTTCACATGGAAAAACACAATTTGAAGATCTCACTTAGACTTTTCAGCAAAACTCTAAACACATTCTCATTCTCAAAACACATTCTGCACTCTAATGCACATGTCATCCACACTGGTAAACACAAGTGGCAACAATCAAATACAAATAGAGAAGACATGTCATTGATTGAACACAACCACTCAAAATGAATAATGTCAGGGCTGGATACGACACACAAGAGGCTTCTTCCCCCGTTGCCTCAGGAGGGACAATATTGCTTGTGATGTCGACGAAGTGCTCTGGCCTGACCCAGCCCAAAGACAAGAAGAAGCATATTGATCACGTTTACTCCTTTGATTTTTGTCCCTTTTAGTAATGTATACTGTAGTACAGTGCATTGTAGGCTGTATACTGTACCATGGACAAATTGTATGGCCCTGAACATTGTGCTTTCCATTTATTAACAGTACCGACTGCTCAATAGATTTTGACTGGTTGCAAGTTCATATAAACAAAGAACAAGAATTTCAGTATCACAGAGACAAAGGACAAGTTTGTGAGATGCAGGGTACAGTACTATAAAAATAAGGGTACAATGAGGAGGAAGAACACAAAACTAAATTGCAAAGAGCAAAGCAGAATAGTAATTTCTGATCAATTTTGAACTACTATGATAGAACATGTTTTCGTTCATCAAAAGATGAACGAAAGAAAGAAAAAAGAAAAAAGAAAAAGATGAATATTTTTTTAGATTAAAAATGTACTTCTCCATGAGAATTGTATGTTTTGAACAATCTGTTTTCTATTTTTCGGTGTATTGTTTACTGACTGCTTGTGAGTGTATATCATGTTGATCACTTTGTTCATGATTTGAGAGCAGTGTTTGATTTTGAACACAGGTAAAACTGTTTTGAGGCGAATGTTTCATTTTGCGAGAGGAGTCAGAGGTTATGTAAATAGTGCCTGAAGAGGAGGTTTTGTGTTTAATGTTTTCAGGAAATGGAGCAAGGTTTCAGAAATTGTGTTTTAGCAATTGAGAAAAACTGTAACAGTGAGGATGTTCTGCTACTCTTTCAGGGAGGAGAGAGAGAGAGAGAGAGACACGCTTCAAAGAGGAGGCACTACTGCAGTGTCTGCAGTACTCTGCAAAACCTGGGTGAGTCACAAAAATATAAAAGTGATTGTGATGATGATAAATTAGGGGATTCTGTGTATCGTTGTTTCTGTGGCATGAGGTAGAAATGCTCTTGATGATTATCTGTGTTTACAGGCGGGCTGGAGTCAGCATAGGATTAGACAAAGAGAATGTACAAGTACACACCCAACACACACACTCACACGCATGCAGACATGCGCGTGCACACAAACACACACACACACACACACACACACACACACACACACACACACACACACACACACACACTGTAATGAGAAACACAACTGAAGCAAATACTGAAGATGTGATGGCGTAAAGAGTACACACCCAACACACAGACGCATGCAGACATGCGCGAGCACACACACACACACACTGTAATGAGAAACACAACTGAAGCAAATACTGAAGATGTGATGGCGTAAAGAGCACATGTAACTCAAGGTAAGTAGGTCTGTCTCCTCGGGTGTACTTCGCAGACCCTATAAATTGCCAAGTACGCCTAGAGTATTATTAGCTTAATAGGGAAATCCACCCACAAGCACAATCTCTCTGAGTGTAGTCATTGTTTAGTTCAGTTTTCCATGTGTCACACATTCAGCTTAGACGCCAAAGCTCAGTGGGTCTCAGATAGGCCATATCATGTGATCTGCCTGTCTGCCTTTCTGCCTGCCTGTCTGCCTGCCTGTCTGACACACACACACACTAGCGTGCACACACACACACACACACACACACACACACACACACACACACACTCAGTCACCCTCTACATTTAGACACACACACATATATTTCACACTCGAACCATAATATGGTAGGACATGGACTGATTTCAGTAAGAAAAACCTCACTATGAATGAGGCCACGGGCAGACAATAATGGAGGTACCTTTTAGTCGGTTACCATGGTTATGGCTGCAGACTGAGTATGTGTGCGTGTCTGACTGGGGCGGCTGTGCGCCGTGTGGATCCCTACACTAGTGCTCCACTTTCCCTCTGTACACAAATGTACATTACCTTACCTCAAACTCGCCACTGAAACTAGCCATCAAGCCATATTCGTATATTTACATGTAGTAAAACGCAGTCAGTTCCAAATATCAACGTAATATTTCAGCATAAGGAACTGTATGCTTGCATGTGTGTCTTTATCAGCGAAGCGATACACTGCAGATATCTACTTGATAGCAAAAAGGGATCTTCTATCCTGTATGAATTGGTTATGCTTTAGTATGCTCCCTCAAAGAACAATCCTTACAAAAATGTGTTCGCTGATCACTAATACTGGCCTGCAGCTTACATCAGCAATGCATCTACAATGTAACACTAAAACCAGGACAGATCCACAAAAACACACACTGTACATCAGACTGCGGGCAATCAAAACAATCAAAACAAATCTCACAGACACACACACGATTCAGTTACCTTTTTCCTTGACCATGACCATTGGTATTGAGGTAAAACTGACCAGAAAATGAGGGTTGATATGTATAAAATACGTCCAGGCAGATGGTGTATCCTTAGAGTGAAAAAAACGAGCTATGCAAGCTAGAGAGTGAGAGATGCAGGAGAAAAGCTCTTCTCCCGAAACCAATACGGCAGCATGGGGTATGCCTCCTGCCAGGCTATTTTCTTCCACTCCCTCTCCTCTCCACCTCCCCTCCCCCTCACACTCCATTTTCCCCACCTCCCCTTGGTCATCCCCTCTGCTGTCAGCCCTCACCTCATTGCAGTGCCTAGGAGATGGCAGCTGCTACCGTGTTACAAACATACTCTAGACCCCCGAAACATCCCCCAATATGTTAAATTATACACAGACACACACACACACGCACACAGAGCTCTTATGCACATACAGAAACCCCACGTGTACACAAATACAAAAATACAGATACACACACACACACACACTCTACTGTGTCTGTTTTCAAGAACCAGCTATTCCAGTCTCAAACTAGACAACATAGGACTAAGGACTCCTGGGGGAGACATGAGTCTTGTTTGGTTGTCAGCCTATGAAAGACAGCCAACACCCTAACCAGTTGACAAAACACACAATTCCCCATGCAGTTGTGCTTTACTTCTAGCCAGACACCCATGTTCAGATGTGAGATGTTAATTTGATCACTCTTTTGTTGCTGAAAATGTTCTTGAAGGGTATTCGAGTTTTTAAAAGGCTTCTAAAGTTAATCATTTCCACTTGGTAATTTCAAACTTGATTTGCCCTAATGAAAAATGTATCAACCCCTACAAAAAAGTCCATTAATTATAATTCACAAAAAATGCACAGTTCCTGTTGTTGCCCCATTATTTTACTGCTGTAGAAAACTGGCTGAAATTAAGATTATACATCTGTATTACTACTAGGGAACACAAAAGGACTGCTGTTTGCCTGAAGGGGGACAGAGACCAACAGCGAAGAGTAATACACAAGAGGTTATAGTCAATGAATAGTATATTGTATATAAACATGATGCATGGAAAATAATGATTAGAGTTTCTGAGCAGTGAGTATATATATTTTCACATATACAGTAAATCCCTCTTACATAACAACTAAACAATGTAACAAAGAAATATCAAGCTCTGGGGCTGTATGTATCAAGCATCTCAGAATAGGAGTGCTGATCTACACTGTAACGGAAAACTGCCAATAACATGGTAATTTGGGATATTATCAACAGTAAAATAGTCTAAAACAGTTTACTTCAGCCTATTGTAAATGATGATGCATTTTGGGAAAATGTTGTGAGCGGGGCGAAAAAATAGCTGTATTTCAAACGGTACTGTAATTCAATCGCACAGAATACAGTATCTTTGGAGTGCCAAAAACCTTTTGACCACTCGTGGGTGGATGGTTTCTGGCTCGTGAGTAAGAATGCTGTACCAATTTAACTCGTATGTGGTTATAGTGCTCCATCACGTTAAAATTAATAGGGGACAGATTTTATGCTGCGAAAAGTCTTCAACTTTTAATGGTTGAGCAGTTTGCCATGTCTTTTCAGGCTGTTTTGCCCTGTATTTACGACCAGCTTGGAAGCCTTTGTTAAGGCCTCTAGGAGTTCCACCAAATATGAATTAATATGCTGTAATGTGTGAACACTTTACACCTACTGTGAAATAGAGACCCCTCCCTTCAATGAATTTCATCCATAAATGTATTAATTCTGATTACGGTAGCATTTACTTTTTTACAGTATAATACAGTCAATTTAATGGTATGGCACTGTGTTTCATTACACAGTGCTTGCCTTGATACCATGTTTACATTACAATAGGTGTAATGTAATATGAAATACAGAAATTTACTTGCCACCAAGCTGCCTGTAAATTACTGTCAAATTCACAGTAGCCGCTTTACAGTGTTTACATGTCCATAAAACCTTATTCATTGGAATCTAAAAGGCAAAACTGATCCTGAATCAGCACTGGTACTTTGAGAAGCTTGATCGATACACCCCTTCCAGCCGCAGGTTAATTAAGGTTTAGTGTCATGAATCTTGCCCTGGAGGCAGAATTGTGCAATTTCCACTAGTTGGGCCAGCTGCAAAGTCAAAATTGGCTATATTGTGAAAATTCCTGAAAACCAAAATGTGCTTTTTCATCTTCCATTCATGATGAAAAACACTAACCTGAGTCCTGTCCAGATGATGCATTTGTACCCAATCACAATTTTGTTACCCAGTCACAGATTACGCTTTCACCTTGTCCTAGGACGTCACACAACCAACAGGAAGTTGATTCGTGGTTCTCAGATTTATTCCCGAAGCCTCACGGAGTGATAAATCTCAGAGATGCCGACGGGTTGAGTCAACAAGTCCGAGTTGCAAAATAATCGTTCACCATGAAACAAGAGTTAGACATTACTTTGAAGAGCAGTGAGGATGAAGGAGATGATCTGGTCCAGATAGTTTTCCTATTATGATGAAATTATATTTGTTACATGCTTTGTAAACAACAGGTGTAGACTAACAGTGAAATGCTTGCTTATGGGTCCTTTCCCAACAACGCAGAGTTAAAGGTAAAGATTTTTTTTAAACAAAATATATATATAGAAATAGTGACACAAGTAATAAATACACAGTGAAAAACGAATAACGACTAAAAATAACATGGCTATATTACAGGGAGTACCAGTACCGAGTCAATGTGCAGGGGTACAAGGTAATTGAGGTAGCTACAGTGGCTTGTAAAAGTATTCACCCCTCTTGGCATTTTTCCTATTTTGTTGCCTTACAACCTGGAATTAAAAATAGATTTTTGGGGGGTTTGTATCATTTGATTTACACAACATGCCTACCACTTTGAATATGCAAAATAGTTTTTATTGGTAGATAAGCAAGAAATAAGACAAAAAAAATGAACTTGAGCGTGCATAACTATTCACCCGACAAAGTCAATACTTTGTAGAGCCACCTTTCTCAGCAATTACAGCTGCAAGTCTCTTGGGGTATGTCACTATAAGCTTGGCACATCGCGCCACTGGGATCTTTGCCCATTCTTCAAGGCAAAACTGCTCCAGCTCCTTCAAGTTGGATGGGTTCCGCTGTTGTACAACAATCTTTAAGTCATCCCACATATTCTCAATTGGATTGAGGTCTGGGCTTTGACTAGGACATTCCAAGACATTTAAATGTTTCCCCTTACACCACTCGAGTGTAGCTTTAGCAGTATGAGTCATTTTCCTGGAAGGTGAACCTCTGTCCTAGTCTGAAATCTCGGGAAGACTGAAACAGGTTTCCCTCAAGAATTTCCCTGTATTTAGCACCATCCATCATTCCTTCAATTCTGACCAGTTTCCCAGTCCCTGCCGATGAAAAACATCCTCAGAGCATGATGGTGCCACCCCCATGCTTCACTATGGGGATAGGGTTCTCGGGGTGAAGTGGGGTGTTGGAATTGCGACCAGACATAGCGTTTTTCTTTATGTCCAAAAAGCTACATTTTAGTCTCATCTGACAAGGATAGCTTCTTCCATGTGTTTGGGGAGTCTCCCACTTGCCTTTAGGTGAACACCAAAAGTGTTCGCTTATTTCTTTATTTTCTGGGCACTCTTCCTTAAAGGCCAGCTCTGTGGAGTATATGGCTTAAAGTGGTCCTATGGACAGATACTCCAATCTCCGCTGTGGAGGTTTGCAGCTCCTTCAGAGTTATCTTTAGTCTATTTGTTGCCTCTCTGATTAATGCACTCCTTGCCTGGTCTGTGAGTTTTGGTGGTCGGCCCTGTCTTGGCAGGTTTGTTGTGGTGCCATGGATTTAATGTCGCACCGTGGGATGTTCAAAGTTTCTGATATTTTTTTATAACTCAACCCTGATCTGTACTTCTCCAAAACTTAGTCCCTGGACTATTTGGCGAGCTCCTTGGTCTTTATGGTGCTGCTTGCTTGGTGGTGCCCCTTGCATAGGGTTGTTGCAGACTCTGGAGCCTTACAGAACAGGTGTTATATACTGAGATCATGTGACACTTAAATAAAGTCCACCTGTGTGCAATCTAACTAATTATGTGACTTCTGAAGGTAATTGGTTGCACAATATATTTTTTATGGGCTTCATAGCAAAGAGGGTGAATACATATGAATGCACCACTTTTCCATATATATATATTTTTTTTTGAAACAAGTTATTTTTTTCATTTCACTTCAACAATTTGGAATATTTTGTGTATATCCATTACATGAAATCCAAATAAAAATCAATTAAAATTAATTTGTAATGAAACAAAATACCAAGGGGGATGAATACTTTTGTAAGGCACTGTATGTACATATACAGTATGTAGGGGTAAAGTGACTAGGCAAATGGACTGATAATAGTCGGTAGCAGCAGCGTATATGGTGAGCGTGAAAGGGTGTGAGTGTGTGTGTGTGGCGTCAGTATGCATGTGTGAGCATGTTGTGTGTGTGGGCATATGTAGTGTGAGTTGAGATGTCAGTGTAAGTATGTGTGAGTGTGTGGGTAGAGTCCAATGTGTGTGCATAGAGTCAGTGTTAGTGCAAAAAAAGTTTGTGCAAAAAAATGGGTAAATGCAAGTAGTCCAGAGTTAGTGCAAAAAAAATGGGTAAATGCAAGTAGTCCGGGTAGCCATTTGATGAGCTATTTAGCATTCTTGTTTAGCAGTTTAATGGCTTGGGGGTAGAAGCTGTTCAGGGTCCTGTTGGTTCCAGACTTGGTGCACTGGTACCGTTACTATGGCTTGGGTGTCTGGAACCTTAGAAACATTTTGGGGTTTTTCTCTGATACCGCCTGGTATACAGATCCTGGACGGCTGGTAGTTCATTCCCAGTGATGTACTAGGCCGTACTCACCACCCTCTGTAGCACCTTGCGGTCTGGTGCCTTGCGTTTGCTGTGCCAAGCAGTTAAGCAGCCAATCAAGATTCTTTCAATTGTGCAGCTGTATAACTTTTTGAGGATCTAAGGGCCCATGCCAAATCTTTTCAGCCTCCTGAGGGGGACGAGGCATTGTCTTACCCTTTATCACAACTGTGTGGGTGTGTGTCGATAATGTTAATTCTTTAGTGATGTGGATAATTAGGAACTCGACCCGTTCCACTACAGCCCCATCGACGTGGATGGGGACAAGCTCGCCCCTCCATTTCCTGTAATCCACAATCAGTTATTTTGTCTTGCTATAATTGACAGAGGGTTTTGTCCTGCCACCACACTGGCTGGTATCTGACCTCCTCCCTATAGACTGCGTGATCAGTCCTACCACCCCTGTGTCATCAGCAAACTTGATGATGCTGTTGGAGTCATGGGCAGCCACGCAGTTGTGGGTGAACAGGGAGTATGGGAAGGGACTAAGCACATACCCCAGAGGGGCCCCCGTGTTGATGGTCAGCGTGGCGGATGTGTTTTTCCCAACCCTAACCAACTGGGGGCGGGCTGTCAGGAAGTACAGTATCCAGTTGCAGAGGGAGGTATTCAGTCCCAGGGTCCTGAGCTTGGAGGGGACTATAGCGTTGAATGCTGAGCTGTAATCAATGAACAGCATTATTTTATAGGTATTACTTTTATCCAGGTGGGTGAGGGCAGTGTGAAGTGCAATAGAGATTGCGTCATCTGTGGATCTGTTGGGGCAGTATGGGAATTGGAGTGGGTCCAGGGTGTCTGGGATGAAGGTGTTGATTCGAGCCATGACCAGCTTTTCAAAGCACTTCATGGCTATAGATGTGAGTGCTAAGGGGCGATAGTCATTTAGGCAGATTACCTTGCCGTTCTTGGGCACAAGAACTATGGTGGTCTGCTTGAAACAAGTTTGTATTTCAGACCGGGTCAGGGATAGATTGAAAATGTCAGTGAAGACACTTGCCAGCTGGTCAGCACATCCTCTGATTATGCATCCAATCTTAGTCCTGTAATGACGATTTCTCTGTTTGATGGCTTGCCTGAGGTCGTAGGGTGATTTCTTATGAGCGTTTGGATTAGTGGCAGGTCTGTATCTCAATGCAGATGTTGCCTTTACTCCATGGCTTCTAGTTGGGATATGTATGTACGTGCGGTCACTGTGGGGACAAAGTCACCAATGCACTTAATGAAGCCGGTGATGGTTGGTATACTCCTCAATGTTATCGGATGAATCCCAGAACATGTTCAAGTCTGTGCTAGCAAAAGAGTCCTGTAGTTCAACATCTGCTTCATCGGACTACTACCATATTTAGCGTGTCACTGGTACTTTCTGTTAGAGTTTTTGCTTGTAAACAGAAAGCGGGATGATAGAGTTATGGTCTGTCTTGCCGAAGAGAGTGCGAGGGAGAGCCTTGCGTTTCCATGTGAGGAATGAAGGTGATCTAGAGTTTTGCTGCCTCTAGTTGCACAGGTGACATCCTGGTAAAAATGAGGTAAAACAGATTTCAGTTTCCCTGCATTAAAATCACCGGCCACAAAAAAACACTTTCCCTGAATGTGCATTTTCTTGTTTGTTTTTGGGCCTATACAGTTCATTGAGCGCGGTCTTAGTGTCAGCTATGGTTTGTGGTGGTAAATAAACATAAACAGAAGAAAAATACAGATGAAAACACTCTTGGTAAAACTCAGGTGAGCAAAAACTCAAGACTTCCTTAATTCTACTGCAGTGGGCTAAATCAGGGTCACATCGAGTGATTCTTGGTAGTGTTAAACAAATCTACTTTGAAACAAAAGTATACACGTCACACACATGGTTACAGTGCATTCTGAATGTATTCAGACCCTTTGACCTTTTCCACATTTTGTTACGTTACAGCTTTATTCTAAAATCAATCAATTTTTTCCCCCTCATCAAACTACACACAATATGCCACAATGACAAAGCAAAAACATGTTTTTGGAAAAATGTACCAATGTATTAAGAATTTTAAAAAGTATCACATTTACATAAGTATTCAGACAATTTACATGGTTGAAGCACCTTTGACAGCGATTACAGCCTTGAGTCTTCTTGGGTATGATGCTACAAGCTTGGCACACCTGTATTTGGGGAGTTTATCCTATTCTTCTCAAGCACTGTCATGTTGGATGGGGAGCATCGCTGCACAGCCATTTTTAGGTCTCTCTAGAGATGTTTGATGAAGTTCAAGTCCGGGCTCTGGCTGGGACACTCGAGGACATTCAAAGACTTGTCCCGAAGCCACATCTGCATTGTCTTGGCTGTGTGCTTAGGGTCATAGTCCTGTTGGAAGGTGAACCTTTGCCCCAGTCTGCGGTCTTGAGTGCTCAGGAGATAATCATCAATAATCTCTCTGTTCTTTGCTCTGTTCATCTTTGCCTCAATCCTGACTTGTCTCCCAGTCCCTGCCGCTGAAAAACACCCCACAGCATGATGCTGCCACCACCATGCTTCACCATAGGGATGGTGCCAGAGGTACTCCAGATGTGACACTTTGCATTTAGGCCAAATAGTTAAACCATGGACTCATCACACCAGAGAATCTTGTTTCTCATGGTCTGAGAGTCCTTTAGGTGCCTTTTGGCAAAATCCAAGCGGGCTGTCATGTGCCTTTTACTGAAGAATGGCTTCCATCTGACCACTCTACCACAAAGGCCTGATTGGTGAAGTGCTACAGAGATGGTTGTCCTTCTGCAAGATTCTCTCACCTCCACAGAGAAACACTAGAACTCTGTTAGAGGGACCATTGGGTTCTTGGTCACCTCTCTGACCAAGGCCCTTCTCCCCCAGATTGCTCATTTTGGCCGGGAGGCCAGCTGTAGGAAGAGTCTTGGTGGTTCCACACTTCATCCATTTAAGAAAGATGGAGGCCACTGTGTTCTTGGGGACCTTCAATGCTGCAGAAATGTTTTGGTACCTTTCCCCAGATCTGTGCTTCAACACAATCCTGTCTTGGAACTCTACGGACAATTCCTTCGATCTCATGGCTTGGTTTTTGCTCTGACATGTATTGTCAACTGTGGGACCTTATTTAGACAGGTGTGTACCTTCCAAATCATGTCTAATCAATTGAATTTCCCACACGTTGATTCTAATCAAGTTGTAGAAACATCTCAAGGATGATCAATGGAAACTGGATGCACCTGAGTTCAATTTCGTGTCTCATAGCAAGGAACTGAATACTTATGTAAATAAAGCATTTCTGTTAAACATTTTTTTAAATTAGCAAAACTGACAAAAAATCTGTTTTTGATTTGTCATTACGGGGTATTGTGTGTAGATTGCCGAGGATTATAAATTTTTCCATCTATTTTACAATAAGGCTGTAACGTAAAAATGTTGGGAAAAAGTCAAGGGGTCTGAATACTTTCCGAAAGTACTGTAAGTGCCTTGTTGTAAAATGGAATATTTTTATGCTGTACACAATTCCTTCTTTTCATTATTCTGTACACGCTTCCATCTTTTCACTCTATCATTTAGGATAGCATTGTGGAGTAACTACAATGTTGTTGATCCATCCTGAGTTTTCTCATATCACAACCATTAAACCCTGTTACTGTTTTAAAGTCACCATTGCCACTCATGGTGAAATCCCTGAGCAGATTCATTCCTCTACAACTGTGATCACCAAACGGTTGATCATGATCGACTGGTAAATCTCCAAGCCATTTCTAGTCGATCACCAAAAATGTCTGTTAAAAACCCAACGATAAAGCCTTGTGTTCCTATTTTTTATTTGTTTCGCGCTCTTGACGGTAAGTGCACTTGATTCATCAGCCCTAGAGCTGGGAAGGCAAAGTGTTCCCATTTTGAACCATTTCCTGTGTCTAAAGGTACGTGGCATATCAAGAAGCTGATTAAACAGCATTATCATTACACAGGTGCACCTTGTGCTGGGGGAAAATAAAAAGCCACTATAAAATGTGCAATTTTGCCACACGACACAATGTCACAGATGTCTCACGTTTTGAGGGAGCGTTCAATTGGTATGCTGACTGCAGGAATGTCCACCAGAGCTGTTGCCAGATAATTGAATGTTCATTTCTCAACCATAAGCCGTATTCAACGTTGTTTTAGAGAATTTGTCCAACAGGCCTCACAACCGCAGACCACGTGTATGGCATGGTGTGGGTGAGCGGTTTACTGATGTCAATGTTTTGAACATTTGTGGCGGTAGGGGTTATGGTATGGGCAGGCATAAGCTACGGACAACAAACACAATAGCATTTTATAGATAGCAATTTAATTGCACAAAAATACCATGATGAGATCCTGAGGTCCATTTGTTTAAGGTACAGTATATGTGACCAACAGATGCATGTCTGTATTCCCAGTCATGTGAAATCCAAAGATTAGGGTCTGATAAACTTATTTAAATTGTCCCCCCCAACCCCCACCCCACCAGTGGTTGGTGTTGGTATCCGAGGCACAAACTAAAAGATCAGACCCTATGTACGAGTAGCCAGCCTCCGCATTGTTATTAGATTGGCTGTAACCTTTCAACCAAATCTCCTGGTGTTTGTGCTTCAAATGCTAAGTGGCTGTCGAAGCCTGTCAGTCACTACCGCTTCCACGTGTGGCAACCTCTTCAGTACCTGTGAACTGAGACAAAGATATCTGTCTATGATATCGCAAAGTGTTTCACCAGTGGGAGTCATTAGGTCAGTTGCGGGACTGACACTGTTAGTGTCATTGTAAGGGGTGACAGTCCCCCACAAAGCAGACCATGGATCATCGGAAGCAGTGTACACTCGCGCGTCGATGCTTTTCTTCCTGATACGTCCGCGGTGTATGTGTAAGTGTCCTAAGGACAGAAACTGCTGGCTTGAAATCATGAAAATAATGGTCAATCAGGTTTGCTGATAGAATGTGTCGAGCTATCGTAATATCTCCTTGGATTGGATTCTGCCCCAAGAGGTTTCGAAAAGTATTTTTCTCAATGCATTCTTTTGACAGATACCCCTCGTAGATTACTGCGTTACAGCTAGTGTTAGGAGAAGACAGTGTGGTCAGTCGATGTGGCACTTATAGACCTGGGAGCATACGTGGTTGGTTTTCCAATCCATCAGTTGGAATAAACGATCCGTCAAGTCTCCACCGCGTACCAGGGGTTCAGATTCAAGGCTGGTAACATACACAGGGTGAACAAGCTATACGTCCTGAAAGTTTCGTTTCAGCATGAGTCTCAATGTGAGAGGCAAGGTACTCTAAGTGAAACCTTGGGGTGTATTTTTTGCATCGTTCCCTTGTTAACCAACTTTTAGTTGGCCCTTTTGAGATCATCAAACAATGTTTGAGAGATGAGCTATATTGTTTAGCCCGTTTTGAGATGCGTTTAGTGGACATATTCCCCACAAAGTGGAGGGGTTGTTCGCAACGACGCGATGTGTCATTTCTGTTCAAGGTGAAAGCAGATCGATATATCAGGTTTTTGTAGTGGATTTGGCTTTTGCGAAGCTTGAGACCTTTTTCGTCTTTTGTATCAGAGTCTATAGACAAAGCCTGCTCTGCATTTGTTAGCTTTAGCATCTAGTGCAAGCTAATCCTATTTGTATACTTTCAAGCACAGCATAGGACCCCCTTCAACAAGAGAACGGTTTTACTATTAACGTCTTACGTTCAAACCCTTTTGGTGTTATTTTTTGCGTTTTACACGCGGAAACGGGAAAATATAGTTTTTCTACTCACACTACCAAAACGCAAGAGATGGAGAGATACAGTGCCTTGCGAAAGTATTCGGCCCCCTTGAACTTTGCGACCTTTTGCCACATTTCAGGCTTCAAATATAAAGATATAAAACTGTATTTTTTTGTGAAGAATCAACAACAAGTGGGACACAATCATGAAGTGGAACGACATTTATTGGATATTTCAAACTTTTTTAACAAATCAAAAACTGAAAAATTGGGCCTGCAAAATTATTCAGCCCCTTTACTTTCAGTGCAGCAAACTCTCTCCAGAAGTTCAGTGAGGATCTCTGAATGATCCAATGTTGACCTAAATGACTAATGATGATAAATACAATCCACCTGTGTGTAATCAAGTCTCCGTATAAATACACCTGCATTGTGATAGTCTCAGAGGTCCGTTAAAAGCGCAGAGAGCATCATGAAGAACAAGGAACACACCAGGCAGGTCCGAGATACTGTTGTGAAGAAGTTTAAAGCCGGATTTGGATACAAAAATATTTCCCAAGCTTTAAACATCCCAAGGAGCACTGTGCAAGCGATAATATTGAAATGGAAGGAGTATCAGACCACTGCAAATCTACCAAGACCTGGCCGTCCCTCTAAACTTTCAGCTCATACAAGGAGAAGACTGATCAGAGATGCAGCCAAGAGGCCCATGATCACTCTGGATGAACTGCAGAGATCTACAGCTGAGGTGGGAGACTCTGTCCATAGGACAACAATCAGTCGTATATTGCACAAATCTGGCCTTTATGGAAGAAAGCCATTTCTTAAAGATATCCATAAAAAGTGTTGTTTAAAGTTTGCCACAAGCCACCTGGGAGACACACCAAACATGTGGAAGAAGGTGCTCTGGTCAGATGAAACCAAAATTGAACATTTTGGCAACAATGCAAAACGTTGTGTTTGGCATAAAAGCAACACAGCTCATCACCCTGAACACCCCATCCCCACTGTCAAACATGGTGGTGGCAGCATCATGGTTTGGTCCTGCTTTTCTTCAGCAGGGACAGGGAAGATGGTTAAAATTGATGGGAAGATGGATGGAGCCAAATACAGGACCATTCTGGAAGAAAACCTGATGGAGTCTGCAAAAGACCTGAGACTGGGATGGAGATTTGTCTTCCAACAAGACAATGATCCAAAACAAAAAGCAAAATCTACAATGGAATGGTTCAAAAATAAACATATCCAGGTGTTAGAATGGCCAAGTCAAAGTCCAGACCTGAATCCAATCAAGAATCTGTGGAAAGAACTGAAAACTGCTGTTCACAAATGCTCTCCATCCAACCTCACTGAGCTCGAGCTGTTTTGCAAGGAGGAATGGGAAAAAAATGTCAGTCTCTCGATGTGCAAAACTGATAGAGACATACCCCAAGCGACTTACAGCTGTAATCGCAGCAAAAGGTGGCGCTACAAAGTATTAACTTAAGGGGGCTGAATAATTTTGCACGCCCAATTTTTCAGTTTTTGATTTGTTAAAAAAGTTTGAAATAACCAATAAATGTCGTTCCACTTCATGATTGTGTCCCACTTGTTGTTGATTCTTCACAAAAAAATACAGTTTTATATCTTCATGTTTGAAGCCTGAAATGTGGCAAAAGGTTGCAAAGTTCAAGTGCCTTACTTTCGCAAGGCACTGTAATTATTCGCTTCGGATACATTTTTAAGCTAATATATCTACTCAAATTTCTCTCAATGGCCAGCCCATATGTCTGGCTCAAGAAATTAATCATGACTGAGTCTACTCGCTCCTGAGTCGCGAGAGACTACGCTTCTAATGGCCCTACGCTTCTAATTCCTCAGAATACCTCAACCGGCTGGCTCCTACAGTATGAGCTGACTATGTCAGAGAAACAACATGGAAGCAACCTCCAGATGTATCTTGTTCAAATGGTGACACACACAACCAACAATTCCTGTATACAATTCCAGTGGTGCATAACATAATTTGGATGTATACCATAATCTGTTTTTCAATTTCATATAGGTTCAATGCAAGGTGAAGTCCTCATTCTATCTTAGATTCCAAGCACGGGCCTCCAATATGTCGTGACGTGAATATCATTAATGTGATGGCGATTATTTTATCAACTCAACTAACCATTTAACCATGTTTAATCACGCAACAATTAACTCATTAGCAATCTTGGGCCACCACGGAAAAGTTGGTTTAATGAGTTATCGTTTCCCGAATTAACTCAAGAATATCAGAATATATCGTTATCATATTAGTCATTCATTAATAATTATTACCTTGTATCAGTCTCATTCTGACCGTCGTTGACTTCAAATCTGTACGAACCCTAGTCTACATGATGATTCAGCGATACACAAATTGGCTGAATTATTTCTTTACTAACTAACTAAATAATCACACAGAATTACATAAACACACACACAGGATAGATTATACATTGATTACTAACATGCAATGAAAAGTCCCTAGTGGACTAACCCGATATGACGGCTTGTTACACAATGAATGGGGTGGGGAAAGAAAGAGCGGGAGAAGGAGAGACAAAGGAATTAAACAATCGTACATACAGTTCAATAATACGCTCATCGTAAATATGGATATTTTGCACCCTAACAACTGCTCATTCGGATTTAGAAATGCAACACATATTTACGCTTGTATGTCTTTGTCGTATCTCTGTTGAAATCGCCTGGTCCGTCTATGGGGAGTATTCCACAGAAAGTCTCTGGTTGTCCATTAGACTGGATCCTTCAGACGTTCTAATGGTCGTGTGAAGGGATCTCCATCATGTCTTTGGTCAAAGTTCTAGACTAGTTTACATTACAGCTGCAGACTGTGAATGTCTAGTCTTCACCTTCACACTGTTAGTCATGCTGGTCTTCACGTTCTCTGGTCTGATAGAGTCTAACCATTTCCACGTGTATCCACCGCTCCACGCTTTCTGGTCTAGTGGTTGATTATTCAGGGTACAGCTAAGACCCCTTTCCACACTGGCAGCAACCCGTCATGTTTTGGTCTGTATTTAAATTGCAACCATTTCAATGTGTAGCCATTGCTCCACGTTTTCTGGTCTCATGTACATTTCGTTAGGAGTCCTTTTATAAGCACTCTGGAAAAAGGGGCGTTCCTTTTGGCATAATGTCTGTGCTCACGTGGGCATGGTTACTGACTGGGTAAAGCTTTACATGAAAAACAATTATCTCATTTAGAAGGCTAAAATCACAAATAGTTTCGTATTTAATCATATACGTTTTACAACTCTGACATACATTGTGAAAGCTCTTAAAGTTACAATGTTTCTGATTTAACGTCTTTAATGATATCACCAAACAGGGGACTAGGGGGCAGTATTTTCATTTTTGGGAGAAAAAAAACTTCCCGTACTAAATGGGACAAGATGCTAGAATATACATATAATTGACAGCTTAGGATAGAAAACACTCTAAAGTTTCCAAAACTGTAAAAATATTGTCTGTGTATAACAGAACTGATGTTGCAGGCGAAAGCCTGAGAAAAATCAAATCCGGAAGTGCCTCATGTTTTGAAAGCGCTGCGTTCCAATGTGTCCCTATTGAGCAGTGAATGGGTTATCAACCAGATTACTCTTTCTCTGTATTCCCGAAGGTGTCTACAGCATTGTGACGTAGTTTTACGCATTTATGTTGAAGAATACCCGTAGGCGGCTACATTGCGCAAGGTGTCACCTGATGCTCCCAGAGAGATTCTTGCGTCAAATACAGAGGTAGCCATTACTCCAATCGGTCCTACTGAAAAACGAATTGTCCCGATGGATATATTATCAAATAGATCATTGAAAAACACCTTGAGGATTGATTATAAATAACGTTTGCCATGTTTCTGTCGATATTATGGAGCCGTTTTCGTGACTGCAATTTCCGGGCGATTTCTCAGCCAAATGTGAAGAACAAACGGAGCTATTTCGCCTACAAAAAAAATATTTTTGGAAAAAAGGAACATTTGCTATCTAACTGGGAGTCTCGTGAGTGAAAACATGTGAAGCTCATCAAAGGTAAACAATTTCATTTGATTGCTTTTCTGATTACCTGTTACCTGCTGCTAGCTGGACAAAATGCTATGCTTAGGCTATCGATAAACTTACACAAATGCTTGTCTAGCTTTGGCTGTAAAGCATATTTTGAAAATCTGAGATGACAGGGTGATTGACAAAAGGCTAAGCTGTGTCTCAATATATTTCACTTGTGATTTTCATGAATAGGAATATTTTCTAGTAATATTTATGTCCGTTGCGTTATGCTAATTAGTGTCAGATGATGACAACGGTCCCGTTCACGGGATGGGGTGTCACTAGAGGTTAAGTCCCTCCTGACCATTTCCCACATTCTTTGTGTTATTGTTTCATTATCCACTTTTAGTTTCGGCAGGAAGAATCTCCTTGTAACAAAATGGGTCTTTCCCCTCAATAGTGCCTGGCCAGGGAGAGACAGTACCTGCAAGGTATTTACGGGGGTCTTGAAACCTTTGGTTAGCCGATACCTTTGATCTTCATCCAGGAGGGCAAGTCATGACAACTATAATTCAGTAATTTCAATGAAATTGTTGCATGTTGCGTTTATATTTTTGTTCAGTATAATACAATAAATAAATTACCAGTGTGATCACTGAAATATAATGGAAATATAATTTCCAAATGGTCTGAGAAGAAAAAAAACTGGCAAGGCAATTCAAGCATAGCCAATATGCAATGTATTGGGCCAAAACCTACTGCACAAACCTCATTGCTGTAAAACTGTTTTTAATTGGTTAAAAAATGATAGCTTATACAGCATTAAGTCATGTTTTAAAAATAAATCTGAGCGGTCGATCTCGGCTTGCATTTTAATTTAGAAAGTGATCTTGACTCAGAAAAAGTTGGTGACCACCGCTCTACGGCAAATGAGTTAAAACCTCTCTAGGGTACGTGGGACGGTAGCATCCCACCTGGCCAACATCCGATGAAATTGCACAGCGCCCAATTCAATATACAGTGTTATAAATATTTAACTTTCATAAAATCCAAAAAGTGCAATACATCAAAATAAAGCTTAACTTGTTAATCCAGCCAAGGTTTCAGATTTCAAAAAGGGTTTATGGCGAAAGCAAAAATATAAAGTCCTTCTTTATATCCATAAAAACTCAGTTTAGCTGGCGCGCTTCAGTCAATAATCCACCGATTTCCCTCCTTAAAAATACACACAAAATGAATCCCAAACGTTACAAATAAACTTAACCAAACAGGTCAATAAACGTTGATAATAAAACCTTAGGTACACTAATACGCAAATAAACGATCAAATTTAAGAAGGAGAATTGTTACTGTCTTTAAATAAATAACTAGGAACGCGCTTTCCTCCACGCGCTTGGAAACACTACAGCCAAAATGGGAGCCACTTAGAAAATCTACAACTTCTCCCTCATTTTTCAAGAAACCAGACTGAAACTCTTTCTCAAGACTGTTGACATCTGGTGGAAGCCTTAGGAACTGCAATCAGGGAAGATTTCGCCGTATAATAAAAGTGCCAGCCATTGAAATCAGTGTGATGCAGATTTTTTTGGGGGGGTGGTTAGTCCTCGGGGTTTCGCCTGCCATTTCAGTTCTGTTATACTCACAGACATGATTTTAACAGTTTTAGAAACTTTAGAATGTTTTCTATCCAATACTACATGTTATATGCATATCCTAGCTGAGTAGCAGGCAGTTTACTTTGGGCACGCTTTTTATCCGGACGTCAAAATACCGCCCCCTAGCCAAAAGAGGTTTTAAGAAGGACGCCTGTATTTTTGTAGCCTAATTAATAACTTCACTATGCTCAAATTAATATCCAGTGTCTTGTTTCTTTTCACATCTATCAGTTGGTGACCTTCTTGTGGTTGAACTCTGTGCTTGAAATTCAATTGAGGGACCTTACAGATAATTGTTTGTGTGGGGTACAGCGACGGGGTAGTCATTGAAAATCATGTTAAAACCTCTTGCAGCTCCCCACCTACTTTGTGCAATTTCTGCCTGAAGACATACCCAAATCTAACAGCCTGTAGCTCAGGCACAGAACCAAGGATATGCATATTCTTGGTACCATTTGAAAGAAAACACTCTGACGTTTGTGTAAATGTGAATTGAATGTAGGAGAATAACACACAATAGATCTGGTTTAGATAAAACAATGAAAAAAAACAGACGTTTTTTATTTTTATTATTGTATCATCATCTTTAAAATGAACAAGATAAAACAAACATTCAGATAGGATGACGGGGACAATTTCAGTGAAAAATATAAGAGGGCAACAGTACTTGTGCAAAGTTTCAGAATGATAACTTCCAAAATGAGTGTGCTACATGACATTTATCATGAAGTCACCCAGGTGTCCCACACAAGTCGCCCAAATGTACCCAAGTGGCCAAATTGGTGAAGGTATACATTTTGAAACAAATAACTATATACAAAATACCAAAATGGTATTCTAACACACCCCCCCCAACAAAAACTGAGGGAAAAAAAAGAATTAGAGAGAGCATACTTAAATTCACACAGGACACCGGATAAGACTCCCATTCGGAGTCAGTGTCAATGTGAAAGTAAATGTTCAGTTAGAATAGTTTCACGTGAGACCTGTATCAACAGGTATAATAAACAGATATATATAGAGAGAGTTGAAGGTTGAATATATTATTATATTATTATTACCTGCTAGATCTGTCTCTTTTATATTATGACATTTCAGCTAGATCTACTGTCTCTATTGTATTATGACAGACCAGCTAGATCTACTGTCTTTATTATATTACAACAGACCAGCTGTATCTACTGTCTCCATTTCACTTTGGCCATTGATGTGGTCCTGCCCTCTCCTCAACAGCCTCAAATAGGCTATTTCATGTGGGTTGGTGTGGGGCGGCAGACACACGCATCTCACATTTCATGACATTAAATGTTTATATATTGCTTCTAAAATAAACAAAAAATCACAAATAATATTTTATATTATTAATTTCAAACAAGGGCATGATAAGAACTTACCAGTCCAAAACGATGTCCTCTCCCATTCAAAAAATGTTCCTCCACAATCGCTAAATGAAGCGTCCTACAACAATCTCTGTCTCACCTTCCCAATCAATTTATTCTAAAGTTGTGTGTACATCTGTATATCTAGACTTGACTTAGTCGCCATAATGATTGATATATAAACAGCTGAATCTCCGTGTTTACCAAACAATGCAATGCGTAATGTGTTTCTCCTTCCGGTATGAAAATTCAATAGCGCATGACTCTCTTTATGCTGGAGCTTACTACATGGGTTGGTCTTGCAACACATAAACATGGCGTATTGCCGTTTAGCTTAGCTCATTGGCTATCTACCCAGCTAGATTTAAAGACGATCAGTGGTCATTGGGTTAAAAGACAGTCAATCAACAAAATCTGCGGGCAAATCATTGGTGCACAATGATGTCATTACTTGTTGTCTTCAAATCGGTTTCTTTCAGTCAATATGTCCAGCGAAATGGCCCATCAGGTTTGATTGTGTTACAAACAAACCAGTTGATTGCAGTGAAACCAAACATGACTGGAAAAGTCACGTTCTGTGTGGGTTCGAAAATGGAATGAGACGGAATTCACTACACAAGCGGTTCACAAAATGTTTCGTGTTAGGCTATAAAAACGGATTTTATAAAACAAAAGATAATTCATTGTAACAATGAGCATTGGAATTGCAAACAGAAGAAGATCGTCAAAGGTAAACTATTTATTTTATTGCAGTTTGTGATTCTGTTGCACCTGTGCTGGTTTGAAATAGTTGTTTTTATGGGGCTCTATGCTCAGATAATCGCATTGTATTCTTTCACAGTAAATCCTTTTTTGAATCTGACAACGCAGTTGGATTAGCAAGATTCTAGGCTTTCGATACATGTGAGAAACTTGTATTTTCATGAATGTTTAATATGACTATTTATGTAGCGATCACCGTAAGTTGAGGTTATCCACTATTATGGAACACAGAATGAATCCATGCAACTTATATGATTTTTTAAGCACATTTGTACCCCTAAACGATTTAGGCTTTCCATAACAAAGGGGTTGATTACTTTTTGACTCAAAACATTTAAACTTGTCACTTTTAATTAATTTGTTTAAAAACATCTCAAAACTAAATTCCACTTTGACATTATGTGCAGATCAGTGACACAACTTATCAATCCAATTTAAATTCAGGCTGTAACAAGACAAAATATGGAAAAAGGGGTGTGAATACTTTCTGAAGTAGACAGTATGTAAAGATCATAAAACGTGACCAGTGTTCAATGACTCTATGTACTCTATGTAACATGATTTTCAATGACTACCCCATCTATGTACATAGAGTCATTGAACACTGGTCACGTTTTATGATCTTTACATACTGTCTACTTCAGAAAGTATTCACACCCCATCTCTAAGGTGAAGGGCAGAGCACCGGGTGGTATCCGGCTACTAACAGTGACTAAAGCTAGTGGTGACTATTCATTAGTCTGATGGCCTGGAGATACAGTATAAGTTGTTTCTCAGTCTCTCGGTCCCAGCTTTGATGCACCTTTACTGTCTCCTCCTCCTTCTAGATGGTAGCGGGCTGAACAGGCTGTGGCTTAGCTGGCTGAGGTCCTTGATGATCTTCTTGGCCTTCCTGTGACACTGGGTGCTATAGATGTTCTGGAGGGCAGGCATTGTACACCCGGGGATGCATTGGGCTGACTGCACTAACCTCTGGACAGGCCTGCAGTTGGGTATGGTGCAATTGCCATACCAGGTGGAGATACAGCCATACAGGATGTTCTTAATGGTGCATCTGTAGAAGTTCTCCTGAAGAGGCGTTGTTGCACCGTCTTCACTACACTATCTGTGTAAAGGGACCATTTCAGGTTGTTAGTGATGTGCATCACGAGGACCATGAAGCTTTTGACCCTCTCCACTCTGGCCCTGTCGAGGTGAATGGGGCGATGCTCTCTCTGCTCTCCTCTGCTCCTTTGGTTTGTTGACGGGGAGGTTATTTTCCTGGCACCACTCCTTCTACCTATTCTCCTGTGTCTGCATTTTGGTGCATCCCCCGGGATGAATAGAGCTGCCTCTGGAAGATCAAACAAAGGATCCAGGCCAAGGAAGTCAAATTTCTGCTTGAATTTCTGGAGATTTACTGTTCATCCAATTCCCAAAAGGTATTTCTGGTTGTAGGTAATAATACATAAAACGTTCTGAGCAAATAATGTAAGAAATAACACAAAAAATATATATACTGCAAAGTTGGCTAGGATGTAGAAACAAGGTGGCCGTGTCTGTAGACACCATCTTGTTCAGTCTACAGTGACTGCACGTTTGCCAATAGAATAGAAAGCAATGGCGATCTATTTGCTCACCGGCATATTCTTGTCAGGATGTGTCACGCCCTGGTCTTAGTATTTTGTGTTTTCTTTATTATTTTGGTCAGGCCAGGGTGTGACATGGGTTATTTATTGTGGTGTGTTTTGTCTAGGGGTTTGTTGTAGGTTATGGGATTGTGGTTAGTGGGGTTGTCTAGAAAAGTCTATGGTTGCCTGGAGTGGTTCTCAATCAGAGGCAGGTGTTTATCGTTGTCTCTGATTGGGAACCATATTTAGGCAGCCATATTCTTTAAGTGTTTCATGGGTGATTGTTCCTGTCTCTGTGTTTGTTTGTTTGCATCAGATAAGGCTGATTAGGTTTTCACGTTACTTTTAATGTTTTGTATTGTTCGTGTTTATCTTTTAATAAAGATGAATCGAAATAACCACGCTGCATTTTGGTCCTCTCCTTCGACACAATAAATCCTTAACAGGATGCTGCCTTGCCTGCCTCTCTTTGGCCCCTGCTTCCGCTTTCTCCGGGATTAAGGCCTGGTCCTCAGTAAGGAGAACGTCCAAAGCTGCCAACTCGTAGAGGTAGAAATGTTCATCCAAATTGAGGTTAGTGATTGATGTCCAGAAGCTGTTTCCGGTCATAGGAAATTATGTGGCAGACATTGTGTACAAAAAAAGTTAAGATCAGTGTAACCCCCCCCCCCCCCTACATCATGACCCGCTACAGCACAGAACATAAAAATGTAGTCTAGTTGGCTTACTGTACGATACATTTTCACAGCGCAGAACTTCATCCAACCACCTACCACGCCAACAAAACAATAGCACCTATAACCTTCTCCCCCTTCGCACCTCCACCTCCACTGAGCTAAATGGGGAAGGGTAGTTCATTTTGTGAAAGAAATAGTATGAATGTTGGTATTTAAGGATTTTCTGCTTTTCAAATGTGGCAAAAAAATGACTATGTACAACTAAATCCTAATTTATATTTTTTATTTAAGTCAAGAAGATACGATGAGCCAGACCAACCAACCACCCCACTGAGGTGGATCAGAGATGGCAACCTCCTCTTTACCATGTTGATGTACACTACAGTACTACTCTGTGCACCACAAGTCTAAGAGATGGTACAGGACCCTGTTTTTCCATTTCATTGACATTGCTGTGACCAACTGCTACATCACATGAAGGCCAGTAGATGGAGATCTAATCCCACTAATGAGTGTGGGGTCAAGGGTGACCTTTTCACCTGTGGCATAAAGTGAGGGACAGACAAGGCAATTCTGTCTGATTGGGCTTTTTGTTCTGTTGAAAAACAGATGTGGAGAGTAGTCCAAAAAATGTATATAGCTGTTTGTTTGATTAATATTTTTGCCCCCTAAAATGTATAGAGGTACCCAAGACCGATGGGAAAATAAGATTCTATTGGTCAAAACCTACTTCCTCAGTGTGTGCAATGCTTTATCTTACAAAACGAAGCAATGAGTTTTTTGCTTTTTTGCCTTTATCACACATAATCACTCATAAGTGTCTCAAAAGTCTGTTTTGATATTCTATTGCTTGTAGCTGAGAGTGTGTTGAATCCAGAGCCATAAAGCACTTGATTCTCCTATATAGGAGGAGCACTGTAGAAGCCAAATGTGTCAAGGTAGTGAAAAACAGCCCAAAATTACTTTTGGGGGGAAAGCAACCACCATTGTCAGATCCAACAGATGAGCATTAGAAATCCAATCCAATGTCTTTAGACCTATAAATACGTTGGCTCGAGAAGAGGGGATTGGAGAAGTGATCCACCACTGGCCCACTAATCCCAATTAACAATCACACGATCACTGAACTTCTCAGTGCTTCTTATGGCAGGCAGGCAGGCAGGAAGAGATAGGCCTAGGCCATATTCCTCCTTTCCACTGAAATGTTTTTATTGCAATATACAGGGTCTCTGTCTCACTGATAGAGCCCTGCACAGGGATGAATTTTAAGCATGAGTCATACCCATGCCTGCGACTTAAAGACCCTACACTACCCAGGCTGATTGCTTCTGACAGATTTCAGGCCCGGCCCTGCCCGAAACCCGAAATCAGAAATAACTTCCTCCATTAGTAAATCCATTAGTTGCTTTTCTCTGTCTATTACTCGCTCCCTGCATGCAGCTCGCTCTGCATACACTCTGCTCATGGCATCGCTGAGTCTGTGAGTATCCATAGCAACAGCTCCCCTTGGGCTGCACTGCTCAATGAAGAGACATGAGAGAACAGTTAGCTACTTTTCGGCACTCTAAACTCCGACAAAACTCAAAAAACATTATTTTCCGTGGAATAATCTCTGCTGTTGTATATTTGATGAGGTTGAAGCACTTCTGACACCATATATGACTGTACTGCACAGCAGAGCACAAGCAAATGTCTCAGCTTCAACATTTTAGTGATCAATTTAGTGATACACGAGCCCTGCCCATACTTATTGCTGAAAAAACAGGCCCTACCCGGCCCTAACCAAATGTATAATATTGGTGCCCGTCTGGCTCAGGTCGGGTACCAGAGCTCTACTGACTGAATGTTTTTTCACATTAAATGTAGTGTCAACTGCTGGATAACAAAACCTACAGTTATGACACATTTCATATTTATTTGCTCTGTATTCTGAAGGGGAAAAATGCTTCATCATTTTATTTTGCTAGCAGCTTAGGTGAACAGAGGTGGATCCTGCCTCTAAAGCAGATTTTTGTCAAAAATTGTTATGTCATTTTAACATAGCAGCTTCCTTGCACCCCTTCCAAATGCTTGTCAATAGCTTTCTATGTGCGTTGGATGGAAAAGACAGATGACAGATCTTAATATTAACCCTTTCAAATAATCCTGCAGCAGAAGGATTTGAATATATATTGAACTACATTGACAAATTATACACAGCCTTAGAGTGGCGATTTTATCATGTAAATCTGTGTTTTTTTTAAAAGAGGCGTGCCAGCAAAGCCACAGCACAACTCAACACTAAACAATACATTAATTGCAAAATAACAGTGACAAACAGGGCCCAAAAACTGTTAAGGCCTAAATGCATCTGTCCCAACAGCAGAGCTTTCTTTGCAGCACCATGGAGTGAATCCTGTCTATCAGCGGAGCCTTGTCTGGCAGCGAAACAGTTAATTCAGCCTAAATATACTGCCATTTTAAGAAACATAGCTGATATGGTTGACTTGCTTTAACAAATGTGGTTTCGACTGACAATTGAGATGTACAGCCGTGGCCAAAAGTTTTGAGAATGACACAAATATTAATTTTCACAAAGTCTGCTGCCTCACATTGTATGATGTCAATTTGCATATACTCCAGAATGTTATGAAGAGTGATCAGATGAATTGAAATTATTTGCAAAGTCCCTCTGCCATGCAAATGAACTGAATCCCCCAAAAACATTCCACTACATTTCAGCCCTGCCACAAAAGGACCACCTGACATCATGTCAGTGATTCTCTCGTTAGTGTGAGTGATGATGAGGACCAGGCTGGAGATCACTCTGTCATGCTGATTGAGTTCGAATAACAGACTAGAAGCTTCAAAGGGAGGGTGGTGCTTGGAATCATTGCTCTTCCTCTGTCATCCATGGCTACCTGCAAAGAAACACGTGCCGTCATCATTGCTTTCCACAAAAAGGGCTTCACAGGCAAGGATATTTCTGCCAGTAAGATTGCACCTAAATCAACCATTTATCGGATCATCAAGAACTTCAAGGAGAGCGGTTCAATTGTTGTGAAGAATGCTTCACGGCACCCAAGAAAGTCCAGAAAGCGCCAGGACTGTCTCCTAAAGTTAATTCAGGTGCAGGATCGGGGCACCACCAGTAGAGAGCTTGCTCAGGAATGGTAGCAGGCAGGTGTGAGTGCATCTGCACACACAGTGAGGCGAAGACTTTTGGAGGATGGCCTGGTGTCAAGAAGGGCAGCAAAGATGCCACTTCTCTCCAGGAAAAACACCAGGGACAGACTGGTATTCTGGACAGGGGTAAAGTCATTTTCTCTGATGAATCCCCTTTCCGATTGTTTGGGGCATCCGGAAAGAAGCTTGTCCGGAGAAGACAAGGTGAGTGCTACCATTAGTCCTGTGTCATGCCAACAGTAAAGCATCCTGAGACCATTCATGTGTAGGGTTGCTTCTCAGCCAAGGGAGTGGGCTCACTAACAATTTTGCCTAAGAACACAGTCAATAAAGAATGGTACCAACACATCCTCCGAGAGCAACTTCTCCCAACCATCCAGGAACAGTTTGGTGATGAACAATGCCTTTTCCAGCATGATGGAGCACCTTACCATAAGGCAACAGTGATAACTAAGTGGCTCAGGAACAAAACATCAATATTTTGGGTCCATGGCCAGGAAACTCCCCAGACCTTAATCCCATTGAGAACTTGTGGTCAATCCTCAAGAGGCGGGTGGACAAACAAAACCCCACAAATTCTGACAAACTCCAAGCATTTATTATGCAAGAATGGGCTGCCATCACTCAGGATGTGGCCCAGATTTCAATTGACAGCATGCCAGTGCGGATTGCAGAGGTCTTGAAAAAGAAGGGTCAACACTGCAAATATTGACTCTTTGCATCAACTTCATGTAATTGTCAATAAAAGCCTTTGACACTTATGAAATGCTTGTAATTATACTTCAGTATTCCATAGTAACATCTGACAGAAAATATCTAAAGACACTGAAGCAGCAAACTTTGTGAAAATTAATATTTGTGTCATTCTCAAAACTTTTGGCCATGACTGTACTATGGCAAAAGGGAATGATGAGTGGCTAAGAGGCAATCTTTAATTTCGATTAAGCGAGCTAAGACGTACGTAGTCAATATAACTATTTGTTCAGCACTTTCCAAATGTACAGCGGTGGAATTCAGAACATGGGCCGTTCTTACAGTATTCTCCCTGTACACCAAGTCAGAAAGTTACAGCCTTATTCTAAAATGTATTAAATATTTTTATAATGACAAAGCAAAAACAAGTTTTTAGAACTTTCTGCGAATTTATTACAAATTAAAAGTATTTAGACCTTTTACTCAGTACTTTGTTGAAGCACATTTGGCAGCGATTACAGCTTCAAGTCTTCTTGGGTATGTTGCTACAAGCTTGGGAAACATGTATTTGGGGAGTTTCTCCCATTCATCTTAAGCTCTGTCAGGTTGGATGGGGAGTGTCGCTGCACAGCTATTTTAAGGTATTTTCAGAGCTGTTCGATCCGATTTCAAGCCGAACTCTGGCTGGACGACTCTAGGACATTCAGAGACTTGTCCCGAAGCCACTCCTGCGTTGTCTTGGCTGTGTGCTTAGGGTCGTGGTCCTGTTGAAAGGTGAACATTCACCCCCAGTCTGAGATCCTGAGTGCTCTGGAACAGGTTTTCATTAAAGATCTCTCTGTACTTTGCTCCATTCATCTTTCCCTCAAACTTCACTAGTCTCCCAGTCCCTGCCGCTGAAAAACATCCCCACAGCATGATTCTGCCACGACCATGCTTCACTGTAGGGATGGTATTGGCCAGGTGATGAGCGGTGCCTGGTTTCCTCCAGACATGACGCTTGGCATTCAGGACAAAGAGTTCAAACTTTGTTACATCAGACCAGAGAATTTGTTTTTCATGGTCTGAGAGGCCTATAGGCGCCTTTTGGCGAACTCCAAGTGGGCTGTAATGTGCCTTTTACCGAGGAGTGGCTCCCGTCTGGCCACTCTAACATAAAGGCCTGACTTGTGGAGGACTGCAGAGATCATTGTCCTTCTGGAAGGTCCTCCCATCTCCAAATAGGAACTCTGATGCTCTGTCAGGGCGGCCAGATCTAGGAAGAGAGTTGGAAAGTAACATGGCGATGACAGAGACTGTCACCTCACTTCGCGTTCTTAGGAAACTATGCAGTATTTTGTTTTTTATGTATTATTTCTTACACTGTTGCTCCAGGAAATCTTAAGTCTTATTACATACAGCAGGGAAGAACTATTTGCTATAAGAGCATCGTCAAATTACCAACATTATGACCAGGATCACGACTTTCCCGAAACAACTTTCTGTTTGGACCACCACCCAGGACAATGGATAGATCCCTATAGGCAACGCAAAACAACGGTGTCGCAGAAGGGGCAGACGGAGCGGTCTTCTGGTCAGGCTCCATAGACGGGCACATCGCTCACCGCTCCCGAGAATACTACTCGCCAATGTCCAGTCTCTTGACAACAAGGTAGACAAAATTCAAGCAAGGGTTGCCTTCCAGAGAGACATCAGAGATTGCAACATTCTGTGTTTTACGGAAACATGGCTCACTCGGGATACCTTATCAGAGTCGGTACAGCCAAACATCTCTCTGGTAAGAAGAAGAGCGGGGGTGTATGCCTTATGATTAACGAGCCGTGGTGTGATCATAACAACATACAGGCACTCAAGTCCTATTGTTCACCTGACCTAGAATTCCTTACAATCAAATGCTGACCACATTATCTACAAGATAATTCTCTTTGATTATAATCACAGCCGTGAATTCCCTCAGGGCTGGCAGTATTCTGGATCATTGCTACTTTACCTTCCGCAATGCATACAAAGCCCTCCCTCACCCTCCTTTTGGCAAATCTGACCACGACTCCATTTTGTTGTTCCCAGCCTATAGACAGAAACTAAAACATGACACGCCCGTGCTCAGGTCTGTTCAATGCTGGTCCGACCAATCTGATTCAACGCTTCAAGATTGCTTCGATCATGTGGACTGGGATATGTTCCGGATAGCCTCAGACAACAACATTGATGTATACGCTGATTTGGTGAGCGAGTTTATTAGCAATGCATCGGTGATGTTGTAGCCACAGTGACTATTAAAACCTTCCACAATCAGAAACTGTGGATTGATGGCAGCATTCATGCAAAACTGAAAGCGCGAACCACTGCTTTTAATCATGGCAAGGTGACCGGAAACATGTCCGAATACAAACAGTGTAGCTATTCCCTCCACAAGGCAATCAAATAAGCTAAGCATCAGTATAGAGACAAAGTAGAGTCACAATTCAACGGCTCAGACATATGTAACGGCTCAGACAACGGCTCAGACAATTCAACTGCTCAGACGTATGTGGCAGGGTCTACAGTCAATCATGGATTACAAAATGAAAACCAGCCCCGTCGTGTCTTGCTCCAAGACAAACTTAATCAACTTCTTTGCTCACTTTGAGGACAATACAGTGCCACTGACACGGCCCCCTACCAAAACCTGCGGGCTCTCCTTCACTGCAGCCAACGTGAGGAAAACATTTAAAAGTGTTAACCCTTGCAAGGCTGCCATACGCAGACCAGCTGGCTGGTGTGTTTATGGACATATTCAATCAATCCCTATCCCAGTTTTCTGTTCCCACATGCTTCAAGAGGGCCACCATTGTTCCTGTTCCCAAGAAAGCAAAGGTAACTGAGCTAAATGACTATTGCCCTGTAGCACTCACTTCCGTCATCATCAACTCCTGTGAGAGACTAGTCAAGGATCATAATCATCTCCACCCTACCTGACACACTAGACCCACTCCAATTTTCTTTCCACCCCAATAGGTTCACAGACGACGCAATTGCAATCACACGGCACACTGCCCTAACCCATCTGGACAAGAGGAATACATATGGAAGAATGCTGTTTGTCGATTACAGCTCAGTATTTAACACCATAGTACCATCCAAACTCGTCATTAAGCTCGAGACTCTGGGTCTCGACCCCGCCCTGTGCAACTGGGTCCTGGACTTTGACGGGCCGCCCCCAAGTGGTGAGGGTAGGAAACAACATCTCCAACCCGCTGATCCTCAACACTGGAGCCCCACAAGGGTGCGTTCTCAGCCCTCTCCTGTACTCCTGTGATCGTGTGATTCACCCAGGACTGCGTGGCCATGCACGCCTCCAACTCAATCATCAAGTTTGCAGACGACACTACAGTGGTAGGCTTGATTACCAACAGTGACGAAACGGCCTACAGGGAGGAGGTGAGGGCCCTCGGACTGTGATGTCAGGAAAATAACCTCACACTTAATGTCAGCAAAACAAAGGAGATGATCGTGGAGAAGGTAAAAAGTTTTAAGTTCCTCGGTGTACACATCACGGAGAAACTGAAATGGTCCACCCACACAGACAGCATGGTGAAGCAGGCGCAACAGCTCCTCTTCAACCTCAGGAGGCTGAAGAAATTTGGCTTGTCACCGAAATCACTCACAAACCTTTAAAGATAAACAATCGAGAGCATCCTGTCGGGCTGTATCACCGCCTGCTACGACAACTGCTCCGCCCACAACCGTAAGGCTCTCCAGAGGGTAGTGAGGTCTGCACAACGCATCACCGGGGGCAAACTACCTGCCCTCCAGGACACCTACACCATCTGATGTCACAGGAAGATCAAAAAGTTAATCAATCACAACAACCACCCGAGCCATTGCCTGTTCACCCCACTATCATCCAGATGGCGAGGTCAGTACAGGTGCATCAAAGCTGGGACCGGGAGACTGAAAAACAGCTTCTATCTCAAGGCCATCAGACTGTTAAACTGCCATCACTAACATTGAGTGGCTGCTGACAACATACTGACTCAAATCTCTAGCCGCTTTAATAATTAATAATTGGATGTAATAAATGTATCACTAATCACTTTAAACAATGCCACTTTATATCATGTTTACATACCCTACATTACTCATCTCATATGTATATACTGTACTCTATACCATCTACTGCATCTTGCCTATGCCACACGGCCATAGCTCATCCATGTATTTATATGTACATATTCTCATTCATTCCTTTACACTTGTGTGTATAAGGTAGTTGTTGTGAAATTGTTAGATTACTTGTTAGATATTACTGCATGGTCGGAACTAGAAGCACAAGCCTTTCGCTACACTCACATTAACATCTGCTAACCATGTGTATGTGACCATTAAGATGTTATTTTATTTGGTGGTTCCAAACTTCTTCTATTTAAGATTGATGGAGGACTGTGTTCTTGGAGACCTTCAATGCTGCAGAAATGTTTTGGTACCCTTCCCCAGATCTGTGCCTCGATTACAATCCTGTCTCGGAGCTCTACGGACAATTCCTTCGACGTTATGGCTTGGTTTTTGCTCTGACATGCACTGTCAACTGTGGGACCTTATATAGACAAGTGTGTCTTTCCAAATCATGTCCAATCAATGTAATTTACAATAAGTGGACTCCAATTTCTGGACTCCAAGTTGTAGAAACATCTCAAGGATGATAAATGGAAACAGGCTGCATCTGAGCTCAATTTCGAGTCTCATAGCAGAGGGTCTGAATACTTATGTAAATAAGGTAAAAACGTGTATCCAGAGTGAGCTGTTTTCTCATTTGTGACTGGAAGTACAGTAGCTAGCAAGCTAGCGAAGTTAGCCAGTTAGTTTGGGTGCTTGACTGCTGTTGTTAGGTCAGAAGGCTTGGATCAACCCTACTTTTCGTCCAGAGCATTGAGTGTGCGCTTCGGGACTTCAGAGCGCGAAACGCTCTGAATTTACGAACGGCCAATCTGACAATGCTCTGAGTTTACCAACGCCCAGAGCACAATCTGGCATTCCAGATTAAATTCATTAACACACCCGTAGTATAAGCCAGCCTTTAGGCTTCAAATCTTTGGTTGTTTAGTACATAGCCTCACAAAGCTTAAGAGGGTGTGAACGATTCAACAACAACAAAAAGAAGACGATGGCAGTATTGTCAGCAGCACCTGTCTTATTACTACAGAACTGCGTTAACTTAGGTAATTTTTCTGTTCAAATTAAATGTTCATCGCTCTGAAAGCTTATTATTGCTGCAGCTTAATTTCAATGAAAGTCACGTTTGCAATCATATCACGTGAAACAATGCACTGGAACTCAGGGTGGAATAGTCCATTATTATTAACCAGTCTGTGGGTGATTAATGACACCTGTTTCTACCATTATGAGAAAACCTATATAATATATGTATAGAAATACATTATTGATCTATTAGGAATTATTATTGGGCTCTATAGAGTAATTTCCTTTTTTTGGTCCGTTTTTTTTTACCTGGGCACAGTGGCCAGGCACTGTTCGGATGCTGGACATATTTTGCAGTAGACGAACGTGCACAGGTAATCTACTTAACCTACTTTTTGAAGTTATTTGTTTGACAATCAGATGAAAACTTCATGACTGGTTGTGATCAAGACACATTTAAAAAGTAATACATTTTTACAGTTAAATTACGTCTCTACTTTGTCCATTTAAAAATCTAGCGACCCACGAGTGTCAGGGTATGATTCACACGCTGGCTGGCTCTTTTAAGTGAATTTACTGATGTATGCTAATACCCTCATGTAAATCCTGACCTTGAATGCAAACACAAACTAAACTTTTGGAATTGATTTATGATTTATTTGAACAGGGAAATGTACCATGCCTAAACTGGAGCATTTAATGCGTCAAACTATCATAATTATATTGAATTAATCCACCTTGCATCGATTAAGGTTCAAAATGTTATGGCCCCCCTAAACTGGGTCTGTGCCCCACCTTGGCCACTGCATTCAAAATGTTCTGGACACGCCACTGGTTGGGGAGCCTCGAGCTGAGAATCTTTTTTTTTTTTTTTTTAATGCCTAGCTCATGAGGCCTCTTGATGATGGGATGTGAGGTCTGAAGCAATTGCCTCTTCCACCACCGATTTATTAAAATAACCCAACACAAATTGGGATTAATTCTAATCCTGCTCTTAATTAAAGTGCAGCTATTGGATCTCTATCTATCTCTGGACATTGATGGGGGGTTAGCTTCTGATAGTATAATGTATTACAAAACAGAGATGATAGTCATGTGATAAGAGCGAGTTAGTTATCATGCACATCTTACAATCTAAGGTACATCCCAAATGGCATCCAAACTGCACTACATACAGTGCCTTGCGAAAGTATTCGGCCCCCTTGAACTTTGCGACCTTTTGCCACATTTCAGGCTTCAAACATAAAGATATAAAACTGTATTTTTTTGTGAAGAATCAACAACAAGTGGGACACAATCATGAAGTGGAACGACATTTATTGGATATTTCAAACTTTTTTAACAAATCAAAAACTGAAAAATTGGGCGTGCAAAATTATTCAGCCCCCTTAGGTTAATACTTTGTAGCGCCACCTTTTGCAGCGATTACAGCTATAAGTCGCTTGGGGTATGTCTCTATCAGTTTTGCACATCGAGAGACTGAAATTTTTTCCCATTCCTCCTTGCAAAACAGCTCGAGCTCAGTGAGGTTGGATGGAGAGCATTTGTGAACAGCAGTTTTCAGTTCTTTCCACAGATTCTCGATTGGATTCAGGTCTGGACTTTGACTTGGCCATTCTAACACCTGGATATGTTTATTTTTGAACCATTCCATTGTAGATTTTGCTTTATGTTTTGGATCATTGTCTTGTTGGAAGACAAATCTCCGTCCCAGTCTCAGGTCTTTTGCAGACTCCATCAGGTTTTCTTCCAGAATGGTCCTGTATTTGGCTCCATCCATCTTCCCATCAATTTTAACCATCTTCCCTGTCACTGCTGAAGAAAAGCAGGCCCAAACCATGATGCTGCCACCACCATGTTTGACAGTGGGGATGGTGTGTTCAGGGTGATGAGCTGTGTTGCTTTTACGCCAAACATAACATTTTGCATTGTTGCCAAAAAGTTCAATTTTGGTTTCATCTGACCAGAGCACCTTCTTCCACATGTTTGGTGTGTCTCCCAGGTGGCTTGTGGCAAACTTTAAACAACACTTTTTATGGATATCTTTAAGAAATGGCTTTCTTCTTGCCACTTTTCCATAAAGGCCAGATTTGTGCAATATACGACTGATTGTTGTCCTATGGACAGAGTCTCCCACCTCAGCTGTAGATCTCTGCAGTTCATCCAGAGTGATCATGGGCCTCTTGGCTGCATCTCTGATCAGTCTTCTCCTTGTATGAGCTGAAAGTTTAGAGGGACGGCCAGGTTTTGGTAGATTTGCAGTGGTCTGATACTCCTTCCATTAATATTATCGCTTGCACAGTGCTCCTTGGGATGTTTAAAGCTTGGGAAATATTTTTGTATCGAAATCCGGCTTCAGACTTCTTCACAACAGTATCTCGGACCTGCCTGGTGTGTTCCTAGTTCTTCATGATGCTCTCTGCGCTTTTAACGGACCTCTGAGACTATCACAGTGCAGGTGCATTTATACGGAGACTTGATTACACACAGGTGGATTGTATTTATCATCATTAGTCATTTAGGTCAACATTGGATCATTCAGAGATCCTCACTGAACTTCTGGAGAGAGTTTGCTGCACTGAAAGTAAAGGGGCTGAATAATTTTGCACGCCCAGTTTTTCAGTTTTTGATTTGTTAAAAAAGTTTGAACTATCCAATAAATGTCGTTCCACTTCATGATTGTGTCCCACTTGTTGTTGATTCTTCACAAAAAAATACAGTTTTATATCTTTATGTTTGAAGCCTGAAATGTGGCAAAAGGTCGCAAAGTTCAAGGGGGCCGAATACTTTCGCAAGGCACTGTACCTATTGACCCTGGTCAAAAATAGTGAACTATATAGAGAATAGGCTTCCATTTGGGGCATCCATCTTTAAACAACAGTTTACAACCTGACCATGACATAAAATAAGTCATAATGAAGACATTGCAACTTTTCCAACCCCCGCTGTGGCTAGATGTACATACTAAGTATAAGAAAACGCTGTCCACCACAGAGGATGGACCAACAATCGATCATTTTCAACTGATCAACTTCAAGTAGTGCACTATATAGGGAATAGGTTTCCATTTGGGATATAGCCCATATCTCACAGCCTGACGTGCAGTCAATGGATGAATAAGGTCTGAATAGTCCTCATACACACTGTAATCCTGATGTAAACCACCATGTTGGTTCCTTACTTGGCAGACTGTGGCCCTTTTCCCTGCATAAGTTTTATATTACATAAATTCCGAGAAGACAGCAATACATTTTGGACTTTGCAATAACACTTTTTTGGAGTAAATAAGATATGATTGCGTAACACACCACAAACGTGGACGTACACACACACACACACACACACACACACACACACACACACACACACACACACACACAGGCCAGTGCTGCAGTGCCTGAAGTGGTATAATTACTCACTTTCAATACAATTAAAATGAAGTAATCTCAATCTCTGTGCAACGCTTTATCAATTTACTTTCATAATCTGCTTTATCCGCCTACTCACAAACAGCACGCTGAGCTTTGACTGATGCTGCACTTGGACCACAGCACTTAATGCTTATATCAAACCGTACTCAAAAAGTATGTAGAACTAGTTGTATAACTCTGAAAAACAATGCTGAGTTCAAAGTGACTAATGAAGAGTAAAGAGATTTACATGCAGGCTGGCAGGCAGACACAAACACAGACAGACCAGTAGACAGACAGACAGATAGACACCAACAGACAGACAGATTTCCCTGCCAGGACCTCCTACCCCATACCATAGTCCTACCTGGTGCCAGATCGATAAGTCTCTCACTCAGGTAATAGTCGTTAGGGTTGAGGTACGGAAGCTGCTGCATGTACACTTTGGGAATGAGGTAGAGCACCTCAGCCACTTGACCGTCCTCAATGATGGACATGCGCTTGACTGAGTTTTTATGTTTGATGTGGGTGAGGCGGTCCACTGTGTGGCTACGGTTGGAGCTACACAGCTTGCCCAGGCTGTTGAGGGTGGGCATGTTGCCCGGTTCCCCCTCAGCCTTCCCACAGAGCAGGGTACAACACTCTAAATACAACTCAGCCAGAATCCTAGGATGGCTTTCAGCTCTACCAGGACACTTCAATCCTCCAGCACAGAGGACTTCGACAAAAATGTGGGGACAGGCCTCTAAAATCTCAGAGCTGTGAACATGTCAGACATCCACCATCACGGGTCATGTAAAGATCCAAAGAGAGAGCGTGATGCAGATTTCCAAAGGAATCTCCTCCTGTAGATCTCCTTCAAGTGGACATCCCAGACCTCCAGAGCAGAGGTGACTCTTCAAAAATGGAACCTGTATCAAAGGCTTCAGGGTCGAGGTCAAGACAGCAAACAGCACAGAGCACTGACCACATAGCATAGCCTAAATGTATACAGCAGAACAGTGTAGGGGTAAAGAGGCTTACACTGTGTCTTCCACCCAGCCAGATCAGCCAGCTTCTTCCCCCTCTTCACTAAGCAGCTTAGGGCTGACGTAGACTCAATGATTATCTTCAGGGTGGGGTTAGGTGACCTGGGTACACTGTAAAGGGGTTGCTGTGAATTTGACAGTAATTTATACATACTGTAATCTACAACACAGTACAATACAGTAAACTGGACTGTATTATACTGTACTAAAGTAAATGCTACGGTACTCGTAGTGAATTAACAAATTAACTGATTAAATTCATTGACGGGAGATGGGGTTTGTGTTTCACAGTATTTTACTGTAATAACATTGGATTGGTGCAAGCAGGTTGGCTGCTACACTGTAAAACAAATCTAGTTGTTTTTACAGTCATTTATTCTTATTGTAATCTTTGATACCGTTTTTTTTGCGGCAACTGCGCTGTTAAAACTTTACTGTAAGTTTACGTTACACTACCGGCTACTGGTTACCGTGAAAATATATATATTTTTTTTTACTGCCGAGTGCTAATTAATTGGGACTATACATCACATAGGATTTGAACTCACAAGCTATTGGTTGGTAACTACTTGAATGTCCTGCTGCGCCACCAGGTCAGTGACAATACAATAGAAAAATACACGGTCTTGAATTACCCTTCCCCCGCTTTCTGAGATACCTACTGCAGCCTCATCCTCCACCTACAACACCCGTTCTTCCAGTCACATTTTGTTAAAGGTCCCCAAAGCACACACATCCCTGGGTCGCTCCACTGTAGCTAGCGACTGGAACGAGCTGCAAAAAACACTCAAAGTGGAATGTTTTATCTCCATCTCTTCATTCAAAGACTCAATCAAGGACACTCTCCCTGACAGTTGTGTTGCTGCTTCACGTGATGTAGTCTCTACCTACTTGCCCTTTGTTCTGTTGTCTGTGCCCAATAATGTTTGTACCATGTGTTGTGCTGCTACCATGTTGTGCAGCTGCCATGTTGTGTTGCTACCATGTTGTTGTCATGTTGTGTTGCTAACATGCTGTGTTGTTATGTGTTGCTGCCATGCTATGTTGTTGTCTTAGGTCTCCCTTTATGTAGTGTTGTGGTGTAGCTCTTGTCGTGATGTGTGTTTTGTCCTGAACATTTTTTTATTTTTAAATCCTATCCCCTGTCCCGACCTTTTGGGAGGTCTTGTAAATAAGAATTTGTTCTTAACTGACTTGCCTAGTTAAATGAAGGTTAAATAAATAAATAAATCTAATAAAAAATCCTCCCCTTTTCTTCCATGCCAGCTGAAGACCTAGCTAGTCAGTAACTAGCTAACACCAGACACAGATGAAAGGGGAGACATAAGTATCTATGCCATAGATGAATAGTGTAAACATTTTATTATACATTATAAATACGCCCCTTCAAATTAGTGGATTTGGCTGTTTCAGCCACACCCATTGCTGATAGGTGTATCAAAATGAGCACATAGCCATGCAATCTCCATAGCCAAACATTGGCAGTAGAATGGCCATACTGAAGAGCTGTGACTTTCAACTTGGCACCGTCATAGGATGCCACCTTTCCAACAAGTCAGTTCATAAATTTTCTGCCCTGCAAGAGCTGCCCCAGTCAACTGTAAGTGCTGTTATTGTGAAGTGGAAATGTCTAGCAGCAGCAACGGCCCAACCGCGAAGTGGTAGGCCACACAAGCTCACAGAACGGGACTGCCGAGTGCTGAAGCCCTTAGCTCGTAAAAATAGTCTGTCCTTGGTTGCAATACTCTTTACCGAGTTCCGAACTGCTTCTGGAAGCAACGTCAGCACAGGAACTGTTCGTCGGGAGCTTCATGAAATGGGTTTCCATGGCCGAGAAGCTGCATACAATCCTAAGATCACCATGCGCAATGCCAAGCGTCAGCTGGAATGGTGTAAAGCTTGCTGTCAATGGACCGGGGAGCAGTGGAAACACATTCTCTGGAGTGAAGAATGACGCTTCACCATCTGACAGTCCAACATACGAATCTGAGTTGGGCAGATGCCACGAGAACGCTAACTGCCCTAATGCATAGTTCCAACTGTAAAGTTTGGAGGAATAATGGTCTGGGGCGTTTTTATGGTTCGGGCTAGGCCCCTTCGCTCCAGCAAAGGGAAATCTTAATACTACCACATACAATGGCATTCCAGATTATTCTGTGCTTCCAACTTTGTGGCAACAGTTTGGGGAAGGCCCTTTCCTGTTTCAGCATGACAATGACACCATGTAGAAAGCGAGTTCCATACAGAAATGGTCTGCTGATATCAACCCCATTGAACATATTTGGGATGAATTGGTATGCCAACTGCGAGCCAGGCCTAATCGCCGAACATCAGTGCCAACCTCAGTAATGCTCCTGTGGCTGAATGCAAGTTCCCACAGCAATGTTCCAATGTTCCAACATCTAGTGAAAAACCTTCAGAAAAGAGTGGAGGCTGTTATATTAATGCCCATGAATTTGGAATGAAATGTTCAATGAGCAGAGGTCCACATACTTTTGGCCATCTAGTGTATTTGCTGACACCCGGCAGTCAGATTCTGGCACTAGCAGAGTAGCTATCTAGCTGTATACTGTAAACCACACCCTTCCAAAAACACGCCTTCCGATATTGGTTACAAGGCGCTACTTATTTAAATTAGGTAAGAGAATATTATGTTACCATTGGTGTATTAAAATGAGAGTTAGGGTGATGTCACCATATCCCCTTATTAATCCCGCCTTCTAAATCTAAGTGTTTTACATGGGGAGCGGACCAGAAACTTTATGATCACACTTTATCAATGTACAAGCAACAGTAATTTTTCATACTTTGGTCATCATACTTTGATCTGGTTTCAGTCAAATACAGTATCATCCAATTTCATGAAAAACATGATTTTGACTGTTCATGACCTTTAAGTCCTACCCATGCCCACAACGTTCAGGCCCTATCATACCTAGGCCCTACCTAGATTCCTTCTGCCAAATTCAAGGCCCGGCCTTGCCCGAAATCAGAAATAACTTCCTCCATTAGTAAATCCATTAGTTGCTCCTCTCTGTCTGTCACTCACACCCTGCGTGCAGCTCGCTCTGCATTGCACTCTGCTCATGGTGTCTCTGAGTCTGTGTGTGTCTATAGCAATGGTTCCGTTTGGGCTGCTATGCTCAATGAAGAGACATGAGAGAGCAGTTAGCTGTTAGTTACTTTTCATCACTCCAAACCCAAAACCCATGTTTTACAGTACAATTCAAAATACAGCAATCTTTTCACCGCCCACAACATTTTCCCACAATGCACCATAACTTACAGTGTTCTGCAGTAAAAGGTTTCACACCATTTTACTTTTGAAATTACACAAATGTACCATATAAATGACAGTTTTCCTTTACAATGTATGTCATTGTCAACCTCGATGGCTCTCATACCTGATGGGTGCTCTGGGACAGCGACGTTAAAAAGAGAAAGCGACTGGTCGACTGCCACTGGTCGTAATAATTCACTGGGAACAGATCACTTCAACAAGATTAGTAATTGCGTCATGCTTTTTTTGTGATTTTCTCTCATACTTTTTTACATAACTCATCAATGGCTGACTCTGTTGTTCACAGTCACATCGGTCCAATTAAGGTTGTGAAATTGTGACGTCTACAATATTAGAACAGAACTAAATCCTATTTCCAATGCCAATCTTGTCTATTACACTTTAGAGAATATACCATCAAACAAATCGTTATTGTCTGTTTAGTAAGCTCTCATAAGCACTACATAAATGGGTAACATGGAGTTGTGTGGGTGTGGGTGTGAATACCTAAGTATAGTTATATAGAAAAAGAATGAATACCCCAACCAGTTCTGTGAGCTGAGTTTTTAGATCTATAATGTTATCTAGGGGTTCTGTCCACCAACGCGCATCGATCTACAGGTAGTGAGCACTGACAGGAGAAGCCACTGAAAGATTTGAGAGGGTAACAGCCCCCGGACACTGATTTCTTCAATATGAAAGATATGTGTACCTCTCGGGCTGCTCTGCTGTGGTCGTTGCTGCGATGTGGATGTGAATTACTAAAGATTTATAACATTATATAGGGATTCTGTATGGAGATATGAAAGAATAGAGAATTATTCCTGAATATGCTGTTAAATAGAACAACAAGTATAAACATCTAAACCCCTGTATGAATAAAACACTAGTCTAAAGGAGGAATTGGTGAAAATATCCTGGGTTACTATAGATAAAGTAACAATGGATAAAAATAATAATATACAACTTGCACGCCCACACGTAGATGTACGTAAGTGGCGTAAAAGTATTCTGAGAAATGTTCAAAGTGGTCCCTTTATGGATCATTTGATAAGGATAAGATCAAAGCATTGCACGGGACTTGACTTACCCCTGACCAATAAAACTATAAACACTTATGACATTTCCTCCATCCTAGTAATACATTTTGTATTGAACCCCATACCCTGTTAAACAGAACCAATGATTTTCTCTACTCAACCATTTAACGTGCTAAGTAAAGACTTATAATGGACAGAGCATGCCATCGATAGGGGACTGATAGACAGTGTCAGCTCAGTTAATACATATTGATCCCTCCAAAGAATTACACATTAATCTTAAAATAATAGACATATAATAAATATTGAAGCAGAAAGTGAATATCCAACAGAGATCGGTAATAAAATATAGTCACTTTTTGAAGGTATACTAAAATGAAAACAATTGTCTTCCAATATGGAGAAAGTTTTCATGCTTGTGTTGTTTTGTTTTAAACCTTGCAATCGGGGGAAAACCAGAACATTGTTTGAGAGTGATCTGGGTGTAGTAGCAGTATTGAATGTGGTCTTCCTATTGGGAAACAAATATAGAGACTGGTGAAAGTAACAAAGTGAATGGTAATTGGCTTTCAAATAGCATTCTAACAATACAAAGTCTTCCTAATTTGAAGAAGTAAATATTTCAATACAAGGTCACAGCAGTCTAATAATGCAATGTCTTCGTAATATGAAGAAGTAAATGTTTCAATATAAGGTCACATGATGAACAGAGGGATTGAGCATTGGGACTGATATTAAATTAGAGGCTGCTCACTTTCAAAGCCTGGTCCACTGCTCTCGTGTTTAAGTCATCTGTTGTTTGAGTTAGAGAGAACTTTCCTGTGGAACAATAGAATGCCATCAGTACACACTGAACTCAAACAGCCCGGAAGAGACACATTGGGGAAATTTGGGACATGGGTATGAATAACTGAATAAGATGTTTTTGACAATTTTATAGTTTGGGTAGCACCAGTGATTAAACTGATAATAAACAATAATTCTCTTATATACTTAAGAGTATATGTTTTTGGAAATGTATTGAAAATGAAATATAGAAATATCTCATTTACATAAGTATTCACACTCCTGAGTCATTACTTTGTAGAAGCACCTTTGGCAGTGATTACAGCTGTGAGTTTTTCTGGGTAAGTCTCTAAGAGCTTTCCACACCTGGATTGTGCAACATTTGCCAATTTTTCTTTTCAAATTTCTTCAAGCTGTGTGTTTTAGGTTATTGTCCTGCTGAAAGGATGGACACCTGACTTTGTCTGAAAGTGGGGGTGCATTTTTTTTGACAAAAATGGAATCAAGCACATTTTTATCATTTACTGCCGTCACGGGGTGGGTGCATATTTATGAACAGAATGCAACAATATTTCTTGGATTCTGCCACAATGAATTATATTGAACTGGAGTACTTGAGTGAAAAAAAACATTCTAGAGCTTTTATCTAGTCCTATAAGCCAACAGTTCACGACAATGCCTAATTTATAATAACCATTACAGATAACAAATACTAATTGCTAAATTGAGTCAATAAAAAGTGCCATTTAAGATTGATTTATTGAAAACCGAAATATTAACTGGTTATATTATATCATGGAACACAGTCTTCAGAAAAGCAATAACCTCAGCAGGCGCTTTCTTGTAGAAACCTATTGCTGTTTTGTTAGTTTAGCAGAGAAGATGCTCTTATTTCCTAAGCCCTTATTACAGTCAAGACATACCTATTTTAGAGTAAAAAACGTAATGTAATATAATAGAATAGAATAGAAACTATAATATTTTTCCAAATGAAAAAAGTAGGAAGTGCGAAGTGATGTAAATCTCGTACCTGGAACAGCTATTCTCAAATAGTGATAATTTAAAACGGGGCTCAATTTTGCGAGTTTAAATACTTTTTTCAGAGTTCCCCAAAAAAATCTATCTTCTTGTCGATATACAGACTTTCGCTTTAATTTATTCAGATGATTATTTGAATCAGCTGTGTATTACTAGGGCAAAAACCAAAACGTGCACCACTCGGGGTTCCGAGGACCAAGTTTGGGAAACCCTGGCCTAGCCCTAGGCTAACATATCCTGAATGGCACTAGCAGTTTGCAAAGTAGCCTAAGCGGAAAATAGATAGGACGCAGCTCGTTGTTGGAAGTGTACCTATGATGTAAATTACAGGCCTCTCTCATCTTTTTAAGTGGGAGAACTTGCACAATTGGTGGCTGACTAAATACTTTTTTGCCCCACTGTATTTTCCTACTTCAATCAACCAGTTCAGGTATTCCCAAACTGGGGTACGCACAATGCCGACGGTGGTACGTCAAATAAAAATGTGATTCACATTTTAAAATATGCATATTTTTTTTAATTAAAAATTCTTCACATTTTCAAACAGTCCATTTTATATTTTCCAACAGGTGAGGTTTTTTCTCGATATTTGACATTTAACAATGTCAAATACATGTAGCCTATTCGAATAACTAACATCTAATCACATGAACCTTTAATCTCTCGTGGGAATTCCAATAACGGTCCATATGTAGCCAAACGTAGCTGCTCCTCATTCCGTTTGCCCGAAAATGGATAAATGGTTAAAAAAAGTAAGGCCCGCATCCATAGAGACACATACCAACTCTACTGGTAGTACTGCTACTACAAGCAGTACTACACCTGCACCTGTCGACGACACAAATTGTTGTGCTTCCACAAACAGTGGCATTTGGGAGGGAAGCAAAACCATTCATCTTGTGGCAACGGAGGTGCAAAATGCAATCGGTAAATTATTATATCATATTTAAAATGGACATATCTATTTTAATACAGACTAGATGGAAACATTACTAATAATTGAAATTAACAAATGGATCATGATACTTTTCTGGTAAGAAAGTGGGGGTGCAAAAAAACAAAAATAGAGTTAGTAAGGAAGCCTGTATCTTTGTAGTGACTGGGTGTATTGATACACCATCAAAAGTGTAATTAATAATTTTGTCATGCTCAAAGGGATATTCGGTGTCTGCTTTTCATTTGATAGGTGGCCTTCTTTGCAAGGCATTGGAAAACTACCCTGGTCTTTGTGGTTGGAACTGTGTTTGAAGTTCTGCTGCTCAGCTGATGGATCTGATGGGGTACAGATATGAGGTAGTCATTAAAAATATAATGTTAAAAACTAATATTGCTATTTGTCCATGCAGCTAATTTTGACTTAAGCACATTTTTACTCTTAAACGTATTTAGTTAGGCTTGCCATAAACAAAGGGGTTGATAATTATTGACTCAAGACTTTAAAAATATCTAAAAACAATTCCACTTTGACATTATGGGGTATTGTGCGTAGGCCAATGACAAATGTAAATGGCCAATGAACAAAAAATCTCAATTTAATACATTTTAAATTCAGGCTGTAACACAAGCAATTGTGGAAAAATTCAATATGGTTACAATTGGTAACATAATGTTTTAATGCTTTATGCACTGATAAAATATGTCATATCTATTATAGTTTTTTTGGGACAGAAATTAATTGTCTATTTGTATGTCTTTGTTCTTCATGTATTTCAGATTCAATCTGCTGATGCCCAAAAGGTCCCAGGTGTCCAGCAAGCCAAGGCCAGGAAATACTACAGTACTGCGAGGGAGGCTGTTGTTATCTGCTTCTGTGGCTTCCTGCATGACACACTAACACACCTGAGCGACCAGTCTGTCTGTCTGCAGAGGTCCACCATCACCATAACAGAAGCCCACAGCTCCTTGTGCTCAACACAGGCAGTACTTAAGAAGTACAAATCCAGGTATGTTTATTTAAGCTGCAATAAGAAATACTTACCTTAAGAGAAAGGATTAGGATTAGTGTGAGTGAGTGAGAGTGTGTTGTAAAGGACAATTCTGAAAGGATGGTCAAATGAGCCTTTTCACATCAGAGAAGGGCCCGTGATGAAGGCCACAATGGCCAACAGAGGGAATTTCGCTGGCCAGAGGTGACAGCAAGACCCTCGTCACATCACAGGACGAAATGCTCGGCAGGTTAGTCGAGAGTATGACTGACAGGTTCCAGGACGCCAGTGTAGGGGTCCTGTGTGCCAACAAGCTGGTCAGATTCATCAGCTAGCCAGAGTCAGGAGATGAAGCAGTAGTTTACTTTATGTTTTGTATTACAGGGCAGTCAGGTTGGGTTCAGGTTCATGATCATATTTTTATAGTTTGAGAATTAAAACTGCATGATGCTTGTTGTAATGTAATGTATACAGTTATTCTAGATTTTGGAGACACTGAACTGGAAACCCTGGTGGACCACTTCCTGTCCTGGAGACCTCTGGCATACATGTTGAAAGGATCCCTGACCAGTGGACTGTCCTGGAGACCTCTGGCATCCATGTTGAAAGGATCCCTGACCAGTGGACTGTCCTGAAGGTGCTGTATGTACCAAGAGCTTCAGTCCCTGCAGAAGATGGTGGACCAGATGTCCTGGTTCCGTGTCTACATGAGCCATCAGCATTCCTGCCCTGATTTTGCTGGCATTGGTTGTCCTGGTCCTGTCCTTCCCTGCCTCCACAACTGAATGTGAAAGAGGTTGTAATACCATGAAACAGGTGAAAACCAATTGGCGGTCCAACCTAAAGCCTGATACACTATCAGATCTTCTTATGGTCCAGCTGTTCTCTCCAGAGATCAGGGAGTGTGATCCGATAAATGCTGTGATGCTGTGGCTTCAGGACTCTGTCAGGAGCAGGAGGCCAGACTTCATGGACCGTGCAAAGAGGGTGATTGCGGTAGAGAGTGAGGAGTCTGATGAGGAGGTTTAAGTTGATTAAAATGATTAAGCATCTGATAGGTTTACAAAACCTTCAAATGTACTTTTATATTTGATCCTTAAGTACATTTAATAGCAAATACTTCAGTAGAATATTGAGTTCAAGAATTCTTCAGTTGTATTCAGTCTGGGGAACAAAATCTAGCCACAGCCAAAATTAACCAGCACCTGATTAGTCTCTATTTTACCTGTATTTTATCAGGGTATTTCTACTCAAAGTAAAGGATTTGTAGACCTGCTATCCTTGTTTCCCCTTTGTATCAGTGTCCACTGCACTTCTTTCTCATAATTGTATCTTACCATTGTTGTTGCCCTGTTTTGACTTCTATGTACTCATATTCATTGGATCTGATATGTTTTGTTTATTTAATAGTGTGCCCACTGTTTGGCGTTTGGTCAACTACAGTCAACTACAGTTTTTAAATGAGTTCTACAAATAAACTTGATTTGATTAACCGTTGATCAATATATTAAAATAATTTGGTTTCAAATTTTGCTCTGGCCTCTTCTTTAAGTTTGTATTCAACATAATAACTTATTCTCTCAATGAAATGTACTGAAATTAATGTATACGTGACTCAAAAAGGCAATTATTTTGTCCGGTAAAAAATATGCTTGGCTGGTGGATGTTTTAATCTACCAGTCCCCTTGGCAGGTAGGCCAAAAAGTACATTTCAGACCCTGTCTGCCTCCAAGGGTTTGAGCGGGCAATCCCTTTTTGCTGGTGGGATCCCAAAGCCTCGCTGTTTTCATTTTAAACCAGCTCCCTCGGCCGAGAGGGCCCCCTTTAGCGCATCCACCATCGCCAAACACCCGACTGCCAAGTGGCAGAGTCAATGCATCTGCTCCTCCTGCTGGCCCGGCTGTTTCGAACAATAACACATCAGCTCCCTCTACTGGCCCAGTGATGCAGGTTCCCAACGATTCCGGTGCTGCTCCCCCTGCAGCCAACACAGCAGTGTCTACACTGAGTGTAGAATACATTTAGAACACCTTCCAAATATCGAGTTGCAACCCCCCGCCCCCTTTTTCCCTCCAAACAGACTCAATTCTTCGGGGCATGGACTCTACAAGGTGTCAAAAGGGTTCCACAGGCATGCTGGTCCATGTTGTATCACGTTGGCTGGATGTCCTTTGGGTTCTTGATACAAACGGGAAATTGTTGAGCATGAAAAACCCTGCAGTGTTGCAGTCCTTGACACAAACTGGTACGCCTGTCACCTTCTACCGCACCCCGTTCAAAGGCACTTAAATATTTTGTCTCTTCCATTCACCCTCTGAATGGCACACATTCATAATCCATGTCTCAATTGTCTCAAGGCCTAAAAATACTTATTTAAAACTTCTTATGGGCAGGTGGGACGGTAGCGTCCCACCTGGCCAACATCTGTTGAAATTGCAGAGCGCCAAATTCAAACTACAGAATTTTTTTACCCACTTTTCTCCCCAATTTTGTGGTATCCAATTGTCAGTAATTACTATCTCGTCTCATCGCTACAACTCCCGTACGGGCTCGGGAGAGACGAAGGTCGAAAGCCATGCGTCCTCCGAAACACAACCCAACCAAGCCGCACTGCTTCTTAACACAGCGCGCATCCAACCCAGAAGCCAGCCGCACCAATGTGTCGGAGGAAACACCGTGCACCTGGCGACCTTGGTTAGCATGCACTGCGCCCGGCCCGCCACAGGAGTCGCTGGTGCCCGATGAGCCAAGGATATCCCTACCGGCCAAGCCCTCCCTAACCCGGACGACGCTAGGCCAATTGTGCGTCGCCCCACGCACCTCCCGGTCGCGGCCTGGGTGCGAACCCAGAGTCTCTGGTGGCACAGCTAGCGCTGCTAAATATTTAACTTTCATAAAATCACAAGTGTAATACATCAAAATAAAGCGTAACTTCTTGTTAATCCAGCCAGGATTAACAGATTTCAAAAAGGCTTTACGGTGAAAGCACACCATTCGATTATCTGAGGACAGCGCCCCGCATACAAATGCATGAAAAACATATTTCAACCAGGCAGGTGCGTCATGAAAGTCGGAAATAGCAATATAATAAATGCCTTACCTTTGATGATCTTCTTCTGTTGGCACTCCAAAAGGTCACAGTTACATCATAAATGGCCCTTTTGTTCGATAATGTCCTTCTTTATATCCATAAAAACTCAGTTAAGATGGCGTGCTTCAGTCAATAATTCGCCCAGTTTCCCTCCATCAAAATGCCAACAAAATGAATTCCAAACGTTACTAAGAAACTTTTCCAAACAGGTCAAACAACATTTATAATCAAACCTTATGTACCCTAATACGTAAATAAACGATCAAATTTAAGACGGAGAATCGTTATTGTCTTTACCGGAGAAAAATACCAAAGAACGCGCTCTCTTCCATGCGCTTGCAAACACCTAGAAAAACTACAATTTCTGGCTCATTTTTCCAAAAACCAGCATGAAACTCTTTCTAAAGACTGTTGACATCTAGTGGAAGCCATAGGAACTGCAATCTTGGAGGATTTCACCTTATAATAAAAGTGACAGCCATTGAAAACAGTGGTAGGCTGAAAATCTTTTTGGGGGGGATGGTTTGTCCTCGGGTTTTGCCTGCCATAACAGTTCTGTTATTCTCACAGACATAATTTTAACAGTTTTAGAAAATGTAGAGTGTTTTCTATCCAAATTATATGCATATCCTAGCTTCTAGGCCTGAGTAACAGGCAGTTTTACTTTGGGCATGCTTTTCATCCGGACGTGAAAATACTGCCCCCTACCCAAGAGAGGTTAACCTATCTCCTCCCCTAAATTTACACTGATTGAAGTGGATTTAACAAGTGCCATGAATAAGAGATTATAGCTTTCACCTGTATTCACCTGGTCTATGTCATGGAAAGAGCAGGTGTTCTTAATGTTTTGAGAATTTAGTTTTTGTCTTCCCTGTTGTTCTTGTTCTCATCCCAGTGCCCCGAGGCCACAAACCCTTCCCTTACTACACCAATCGTCCCATCAACTAATCTTCCTTCTATTCTAAGGGCGTCCATCTGAAACAGTTTGGAACAATTCAGGCATATAATATGACGACATGTTGTGACGACATGTTCAATTTGGTCATCAGTAAGTTTTTTTGGGCACACAAAAAAACATCCTCTAAGCAAGACAAATTCTGGTAGCCAAAGTCTACACCCCTTGGTCGGTGACTGGTCAACATTAGGGATTCTTCAATGAGGTGTTTGTTGTCATTCAACAATAGAAGACAATTTCTTCCCTTGAGCAACACTGCACCAGATATCTTAGTTAGATGAAAAACTGTGCGACTAAGAACTCCTCTGCAAAACCGTCAAAATGAATGATAGATTTATTGACTATTTTACTGACTATTTTGTGGAAGTGTGAACTGGCTACGGTGTCTCAAGATGGGCAAACAGTACTATTGCCACATTTTTCAAGCGATGGTCTTTTAAGGTAGTGTGCGAACACACACCGAAGCATTCGCAAGCCTTAACGGGTATGGCTGCAGCCTTGCCTCCCTCTCTCCTTCCCCTGCCCCCTAAGCTCTGGATGGGGGATGGACGCTCTCTCTGCCCCTACCTCCCTATTTCCCATCCCCCTCTTTCCTTCCACACGTACCATCCACATTGGCTGGCCCCGTAGACGTGAACCCCCACCCCCGCTCCATCGACAGCCTACTCCTTCGCCACTGCCAAGCCTCTGGCCAACACTGCAACCACTCCTTATCTAGACCATCTCCAGTCTCACCTGCTCTTCACCAGCAGACCATAAATGGTAACAACATCAATCTAGCTGGCCTGCTCCTACCCTCCCACGGCTCCTGTCATTCCAAGTCCAGCTCTGCCAAAGGTCACCCCTCCTCTCCAAGCTCTCATCAACCAAGGATCCTCACTACCTTAGAGTTTGCCCATGCTTTCTTCCTGTAAAGCCTTTCCCTCCAGACAGTCAGAGCTGGACGACTACTTCACAATCATCCTCAACCTGGGTGCCCAGTTTGGTGGCTCCACCTTCAATACCTACCACCTGTTCTTCACCGTGGCCACCGGATGGGTGCAACAGTTCAATGAAGGCACCTACCAAAGCTAACATCATCAGTGCCTTCAAGGTCCCTCCTCTGGCCTCAGAATTTGGGCATATTTTTGGGGTTTGCTGGAAGGGCCAGTTCTACTTTGCGGTTCACCTCGCCTTCAGCTGCAAGAGCAGCCCCAGGCTCTTTGACTTCCTTTTGGAAGCAGTGCTGGATCCTGACCAACAATTACAAAGTGCCATACGTCCTCCACCTCTGTATGACTTCCTGGCCGTCGACTACCCATCTTCCTCTCCTGCTCAAGGTTTCAACATTGTCACATCTGCTTTAAACTCCATCAGAATCCCCCTTTCTCTGGAGAAAACAGAAGGTCCATCCGCCTCCCTAGAATTTAGACATCACCCTCGACACAGTCTCCTTCCAAGCTTCACTACCTCCGGACATACTCAACCTCACCACGTCATCCTCTCCAACCACTTCCAAAACCCCCACTGTTAATAAACAACTACGCCAAGCGTGTCATCCCCCAGGGTTGCTCCTTCATCTCCAACCTACTTGGCCTATCATCTTCCATTAATTCCCTCCACCACAACATCACCTTGAATGACCCCTGTCGAATGTAACTACGCCTCTGGCATCTCTTCCTCACCACCTCGAACGGTATCACACTCTTCTATTACAACCACATCTCCTCAACCAAAGACCTTCAGCTCTTCACCGGCGCTGCCCCTTCCCTCAGCTTTGGAGGCTACTACAGAGAGAGATGGTTCTCTTCTGAGTAGCCTGCAGGGTTGACCTTTCTTGACTCCCTAGACACATCCTCAGCACTTCAAACTATACCCCATCATCACCGCCGCGTCCCTGTAGAGTCACGAATGGTCCCAGAAGAGAGTGTCCTTTTCCACACAGACAATCTTGTCTTAGTCCATGTCATCAACAATGGCCAATCCAACTCCCTCTCCATCATGTCGTACCTTCGCAGACTTACCTGGATTGTTTTATGTCATCCTAGTGGTACCTCTTGACTGCGAAGAGAACATTTTTGGTTCTAGAGTTAATTTCCTGAAATTGTACACATTTTTCCATGGGGTAGAGAAATTGTTGCAGTTTTAAAGCAAGTTTTCTGCAGTTCTACACAACATTTAGACATTTTAGAACAAACATCATACAATTGTACCCATTTTGTCATGGGGTGGAGATACTTTTTGGGGTTTTAAAGCTAATTTCATGCTATTCTACACATTTTGCCATGGTTTATGCCATTTATCCATTATTTTACCAGGTAAATTGACTGAGAACACATTATAATTTACAGCAACGACCTGGGGAATAGTTACAGGGGAGAGGAGGGGGATGAATGAGCCAATTGTAAACTGGGGATTATTAGGTGACCGTGATGGTTTGAGGGCCAGATTGGGAATTTAGCCAGGACACCGGGGCTAACACCCCTACTCTTACGATAAGTGCCATGGGATCTTTAATGATCTCAGAGAGTCAGGACACCCGTTTAACATTGCATCTGAAAGACGGCACCCTACACAGGGCAGTGTCATTCAATCACTGCACTGGGGTTTTGGGATATTTTGTTTGTTTTTTTAAACCAGAGGAAAGAGTTCCTCCTACTGGCCCTCCAACACCACATCCAGCAGCATCTGGTCTCCCATCCAGGGACTGACCAGGACCAACCCTGCTTATCTTCAGAAGCAAGCAGTGCTGGCAAAATAAATAAACACAGCATTTTTTTTAACTAGGCAAGTCAGTTAAGAAAAAATTCTTAATCACAATAACAGCCTAGAAACAGTGGGTAACTGCCTTGTTCAGGGGCAGAACGACAGACTTGTACCTTGTCAGCTCTGGGATTTGAACTTGCAACCTTTCAGTTACTAGTCCAACACTCTAAACACTAGGCTGCCCTGCCACCCTGGGATTAGGTGGTTGGTGGTTGGATGGGCTATTTACAGATGAGCTATGTACCGGGGCAGTGATCTGTGAGCTGCTGGTGCTTAAAGCTAGTGAGGGAGTCTCCAGCTTCAGTGATTTTTGCAGTTCATTCCAGTCATTGGCAGCAGAGAACTGGAAGGAAAGGCGGCCAAAGGAGGAATTGGCTTTGAGGGTGACCAGTGAGATATACCTGCTGTAGTGAGTGCTACGGGTGGGTGCTACTATGGTGACCAGTGAGCTGAGATAATGCGGGCCTTTACCTAGCAGAGACTTATATATGACCTGGAGCCATTGGGTTTGGCGACGAGTATGAAGCGAGGTCCAGCCAACGAGAGAGTACAGATCGCAATTGTGGGTAGCATATGGGGCTTTGGTGACAAAACAGATGATACTGTGATAGACTGCATCCAATTTGTTGAGTAGAGTGTTGGAGGCTATTTTGTAAATGACATCGCAGAAGTCGAGGATCGGTGGGATGGTCAGTTTTATGAGGGTATGTTTGGCAGCATGAGTGAAGGATGCTTTGTTGCAAAATAGGAAGCCGATTCTAGATTTAATTTTGGATTGGCGATGCTTAATGTGAGTCTGGAACGAGAGTTTACAGTCTAACCAGACACCTAGATTTTTGTAGTTGTTCACATATTCCAAGTCAGAACAGTCCAGAGTGGTGATGCTGGACGGGCGGGCAGGTGCGGACAGCGATCGGTTGAAGAGCATGCATTTAGTTTTACTTGCATTTAAAAGCATTTGCAGGCAACAGACGGAGAGTTGTATGGCATTGAAGCTCGTCTGGAGGATAGTTAACACAGTGTCCAAAGAAGGGCCAGAAGTATACAAAATGGTGTCGTCTGCATAGAGGTGGATCAGAGAATCACCAGCAGCAAGAGCAACATCATTTATGTATACAAATAAGACTTACCAGCAGCAAGAGCGACATCATTGATGTATACAGAGAAGAGAGTCGGCCCCAGAATTTAACCCTATGGCAACCCCATAGAGACTGCCAGAGGTCCAGACAACAGGCCCTCCGATTTGACACACAGAACTCTATCAGAGAAGTAGTTGGTGAACCAGGCGAGGCAGTCATTTGAGTGACCAAGGCTGTTGAGTCTGCCGATAAGAATGTGGTGATTGACAGAGTCGAAAGCCTTGTCCAGGTCGATGAATATAGCTGCACAGTAATGTCTCTTATCGATGGAGGTTATGATATCATTTAGGACCTTGAGTGTGGCTGTGGTGCACCCATGACCAGCTCTGAAACCAGATTGCATAGCGGAGAAGGTATGGTGGGATTCGAAATGGTCGATAATGTGTTTGTTAACTTGGCTGTCGAAGACCTTAGAAAGTCAGGATAGGATAGATATAGGTCTGTAGTAGTTTGGCTCTAGAGTGTCTCCCCCTTTGAAGAGGGCGATGATCGCGGCAGCTTTCCAATCTTTGGGAATCTCAGACGATACGAAAGAGAGGTTGAACAGACTAGTAATAGGGGTTGCAACAATTTCAGCAGATATCTTTAGAAAGAGAGGGTCCAGATTGTCCAGCCCGGCTGATTTGTATGGGTCCAGATTTTGTAGCTCTTTCCGAACATCAGCTATCTGGATTTGGATGAAGGAGAAATGGGGGAGGCTTGGGCGAGTTCCCGTGGGGGGTGCCGGGCATTTGACCGGGGTAGGGGTAGCCAGGTGGAAAGCATGGACAGCCGTAGAAAAATACTTATCAATTATAGTGGATTTATCGGTGGTGACAGTGTTCCCTAGCCTCAGTGCAGTGGGCAGCTGGGAGGAGGTGCTTTTATTCTCCATGGACTTTAACGTGTCCCAGAACTTTTGAGTTTGCGCTACAGGATGCAAATTTCTGTTTGAAAATCTAGCCTTAGCTTTCCTAACTGCCTGTGTATATTGGTTCCTAACTTCCCTGAAAAGTTGCATATCACGGGCGCTGATGAAGATTTAGTCTAAAGTGCATTACTGTGGCTTGGAAACACGGTGACATTTGAAAAGGAGGCAAATCATTAGTAGGACATTTGTGGAGTGGTTGAAAAACAAGTTTTAATGACTCCAACATAAGTGTATGTAAACATCCGACTTCAACTGTACATATCTACTATATGGAGTATTTAACTTTTAAAAAGATATGGGAGCCAGAGACAGCAGTGGGGTCAAACTGTAGAACCCAGTTTCTACATTTGAATATAAAAATGTATTTGTTTCAACCAATACTACACTACATTTTGACTCTGGGACCCTCAAGATTACAAATCAGAGCAAGATTACTTACATTCACCTCTGAAGGTAAATAATGTATCAAACCAGTTGCCATGACAAAAGTGTTTTGTTGTTGTGCACTATCCTCAAACAATAGCATGGTATTTTTGTTGTTGTAATAGCTACTGTGAATTTGACACTGCAGTTAGACTAACAAGAATTTAAGCTTTCTGCCCATATAAGACATGTCTATGTTCTAGATTTGGCTGTTGTTTACAATGTTATTCTCGTCACATTATCGTATATTGAGCAACGTCGATCCCGGTTTAGGGACACCGATTCAGTTGATCGCGAAAATATCAAATACTTAGGATGTTTAATCAAGAAACTACCAGAGCTGGCTCTGGCTAACTAACACTATCAATGAAAAACAATTGGGCTATGGTATTTCTGGTCGCATTTGACCAGAAGGTTCATGGCTAGCTGGGTAGCTATAATGATAGGTAGATATCAAAAGTCAGCTAGCTCAACTGATGGCCTTGTCCAAAATCTGTCTTGCCCACTACAACTATTTAGAACGTACAGTTTCTAAAAACATATACGGTAAGCAGCAAATATCAACATACTACTCCTCCATACTGAAAAGGTGTCATCTAATGTGCAATCGCGCTCATTAATTTGTATAGAGCCCTATTCTGATTATCAGCTGTTGTCAAACACACATACAGTAAGTGTTAATAGACTACTCTCTTCCTCAATAGTGTGCAGGGAATTCTAATTGCTGAAAAGTCTAAATGAGTATGACATCCTGACATTTAATGCAAACCACATTTGACATTTCACATACTAAAAAAAGCAACATTTTCGCATAACCAAAAAGTATGTTATTTAGAACACAAGTGTATTCGGACAAGGCCAATCTCTCCTGTTGAAATTGACTTGGAAATACTCTCACCACTTTAGCACTGTCCATAAATAATTATCCTAAACAGTAGTGTCGTTTCAGGAGATTTATTATAGTTAGCTAGATGGAGAACACAATCTTTTCTTCTAATTCTACAACATAAATCTGACGACCACTGACGGGAGCAGTCGCACAGTACAGCGCAAGTAAAAACTGAAATCTACTTGGAGATCCCAGCCCCAGGTTATGTCCTGTCTGGAATAGCTGGATAAAATGTAAAATGTAGAGTTCTGATTGGGTCGATTGCAACGTATAGGCAGAAATTAAGGCACACTTGCAGTTTAACACTGGATTTCTTAAAATGGTATTAATGGGAGATTTTCTTATATTTGTTTATTTTTGGCAAGTCAGTTAAGAACAAATTCTTATTTTCAATGATGGCCTAGGAACAGTGGGTTAGCTGCCTTGTTCAGGGGAAGAACAACATGTTTATTTTATACCTTGCCAGTTTGGGGATTTTATCTTAAAACTTTTCAGTTACTAGTCTAACATTCTAACCACTAGGCTACCTGCCACCCCAAAAAATCAGAGCATGTATGTAATCATGCTTTGCTTACATGGACCTATGTGTTAAAACAAACTTGCTTGCAACCATAGACCCACAAGAATAAACCAGAAGATCAGTTGATCTCTCATTGTTACCGTGTCAAGTGATTATGCTACTCGACAGCTGCGTCTAGGTCAGGGGTGTCAAATATACGGCCCACAGGCCGAGAGGGTCCAATCCAGCCAGCCGGAGGTTTGAGTAAAAAAATTAAAACATTATTTAAAAAATTATAATACATTTACACAAACTCCATATACTTTAAAATGACTAAAACCAAATCGGTACTGTGTAGAAATGATAACGGACCTACATTCATACAGTTTCTTGACTGTGTCCAGCTTGCTAATAATCCCCTAAACAAAAGCTAGGCAGTCAGGGATCATCTAAAATTTCCAAAACTATGGATTAGAAGACTGGTTTGTTTCCAATTTTGTATAACCTATTTTCAGTGTGGCCCTCTGGACCTCGTTGAAGACCGAATACTGTATTCGGTCTTCAACGAGGTCCAGAGGGCCACACTGAAAATAGGTGACGAATGCAAAAATACTAGAAGCAGTAGGCCTAGAATATAAAAGTAGTAGGCCTATATTTTATTCAAACGTTTCACCTTAAATGGCAAAATAACACAATATGTGCTATTTGAAATAACTTTATAAGACTCCATTTGATTTAAAAAGATAGATTATGATTGACTTGATTTAGTTACATCCTTTCAAATACGGACAGTGCAGGGATATTTTCCTGTTCGTCTTGATAAGAAATGGCCATACTTTTTAAAGACAAGTTTATTTTTAAAGACAAGTTGTAATTAATGGATACATAACATGAGTTATGGTCATTTTTAATCAAGGGGCGAAAATAAAATATCCCTGAACTGTCCATATCTAAAATGTGCAACTAAATCAAGCTAATCATTATTGACTAAATATGTGTTAATTAAATTGCAGTCTCATCAAGTTATTTCAAATTACACATTATATTCTAATTATGTTGAAATTCAATATTAAATGTTTGCTATTTGAAATAAATGACCAGCCTTGCGATTTTCAATGTTCCCATGTTGAAATTTAATTAGGGCAGGAATAGAGAACCTAGATGCAGCGGTTTGGTATCATAATCACTTCACACGGTAACAAGAGATCTGATCTGATCTGCTGGTTTATTCTTGTGGATTTTTGGTTTCAAGCAAGTTTGTGTTAACACATACAGTGGGGCAAAAAAGTATTTAGTCAGCCACCAATTGTGCAAGTTCTCCCACTTAAAAAGATGAGGGAGGCCTGTAATTTTCATCATAGGTACACTTTAACTACGACAGACAAAATGAGAAAAAAAATCCAGAAAATCACATTGTAGGATTCTTTTATGAATTTATTTGCAAATTATGGTGGAAAATAAGTATTTGGTCAATAACAAAAGTTAATCTCAATACTTTGTTATATACCCTTTCTTGGCAATGACAGAGGTCAAACGTTTTCTGTAAGTCTTCACAAGGTTTTCACACACTGTTGCTGGTATTTTGGCCCATTCCTCCATGCAGATCTCCTCTAGAGCAGTGATGTTTTGGGGCTGTTGCTGGGCAACATGGACTTTCAACTCCCTCCAAAGATTTTCTATGGGGTTGAGATCTGGAGACTGGCTAGGCCACTCCAGGACCTTGAAATGCTTCTTACGAAGCCACTGTGTTTGGGATCATTGTCATGCTGAAAGACCCAGCCACATTTCATCTTCAATGCCCTTGCTGATGGTAGGCTTTGTTACTTTGGTCCCAGCTCTCTGCAGGTCATTCACTAGGTCCCCCCATGTGGTTCTGGGATTTTTGCTCACCGTTCTTGTGATCATTTTTACCCCACGGGGTGAGATCTTGGGTGGAGCCCCAGATCGAGGGAGATTATCAGTGGTCTTGTATGTCTTCCATTTCCTAATAATTGCTCCCACAGTTGATTTCTTCAAACCAAGCTGCGTACCTATTGCAGATTCAGTCTTCCCAGCCTGGTGCAGGTCTACAATTTTGTTTCTGGTGTCCTTTGACAGCTCTTTGGTCTTGGCCATAGTGGAGTTTGGAGTGTGACTGTTTGAGGTTTTGGACAGGTGTCTTTTATACTGATAACAAGTTCAAACAGGTGCCATTAATACAGATAACGATTGGAGGACAGAGGAGCCTCTTAAAGAAGAAGTTACAGGTCTGTGAGAGCCAGAAATCTTGCTTGTTTGTAGGTGACCAAATACTTATTTTCCACCATAATTTGCAAATAAATTCATTTAAAATCCTACAATGTGATTTTCTGGATTTTTTTTCTCATTTTGTCTGTCATAGTTGAAGTGTACCTATGATGAAAATTACAGGCCTCTCTCATCTTTTTAAGTGGGAGAACTTGCACAATTGGTGGCTGACTAAATACTTTTTTTGCCCCACTGTAGGTGCATGCAGTGGCGACTCGTCATTCAAGGCAGGTGGGCAGACTCATAATATAATATATATATATAATATAAACAATAATATAATATATAATATATATACAGTGGGGAGAACAAGTATTTCATACAGTGCCGATTTTGCAGGTTTTCCTACTTACAAAGCACGTAGAGGTCTGTAATTTTTATCACAGGTACACTTCAACTGTGAGAGACGGAATCTCAAACAGAAATCCAGAAAATCACATTGTATGATTTTTAAGTAATTAATTGGCATTTTATTGCATGACATAAGTATTTGACACAGCAGAAAAGCAGAACTTAATATTTGGTACAATTACAGAGATTGTTAGCAATTACAGAGATCATACGTTTCCTGTAGTTCTTGACCAGGTTTGCAGCAGGGATTACCCGCAAAACACCAGTCTCAACGTCAACAGTGAAGTGGCGACTCTGGGATGCTGGCCTTCTAGGCAGAGTTGCAAAGACAAAGCCATATCTCAGACCAGCCAATAAAAATAAAAGATGAAGATGGGCAAAAGAACACAGACACTGGACAGAGGAACTCTGCCTAGAAGGCCAGCATCCCGGAGTCGCCTCTTCACTTTTGACGTTGAGACTGGTGTTTTGCGGGTACTATTTAATGAAGCTGCCAGGTGAGGACTTGTGAGGCATCTGTTTCTTAAACTAGACACTCTAATGTACTTGTCCTCTTGGAAATCGCAAATTCAACAATGAGTCATTTGGAAGGAATCAGTGGCTAACTGCAAGCAACTGCAAGCAGTGCAAAGCAACCAGTGGCCTGCTATTCAATGGAGTGGCTGTGTTTTTTCCCCCCAAGTTCCCACCATAAATCCAGAGAATGCCAGACTTTAATGACAAAGTTTGATGACAAAACCGGCACTCCGCCTTCATGTTTAAGTGAGCACATCACAAGCCAAGGTGAGTCCAAAAATGTCTTGTATGCTTCTGCATAAATGATGTAATATGCAAGGGAGATATGTATACTGTAGCTAAGAAAGTAATACTAAGTGTATGTTGTGTAGTAAGTTGTTAGTAGCCCATGTGCCTCACCCTAATAATTTGGTCTATTTTCAATAATTTCATAATGTCACCTAACATTACTCTTCTGACGCAGTGGTGCTGCACATGTAGCCTGTAACCTGTTTTTGATATATGTCATCATCTAATATTGTCAGAGCTTTCATTGTCTGTTACAGTGCCTTGCGAAAGTATTCGGCCCCCTTGAACTTTGCGACCTTTTGCCACATTTCAGGCTTCAAACATAAAGATATAAAACTGTATTTTTTTGTGAAGAATCAACAACAAGTGGGACACAATCATGAAGTGGAACGACATTTATTGGATAGTTCAAACTTTTTTAACAAATCAAAAACTGAAAAACTGGGCGTGCAAAATTATTCAGCCCCTTTACTTTCAGTGCAGCAAACTCTCTCCAGAAGTTCAGTGAGGATCTCTGAATGATCCAATGTTGACCTAAATGACTAATGATGATAAATACAATCCACCTGTGTGTAATCAAGTCTCCGTATAAATGCACCTGCACTGTGATAGTCTCAGAGGTCCGTTAAAAGCGCAGAGAGCATCATGAAGAACTAGGAACACACCAGGCAGGTCCGAGATACTGTTGTGAAGAAGTCTGAAGCCGGATTTCGATACAAAAATATTTCCCAAGCTTTAAACATCCCAAGGAGCACTGTGCAAGCGATAATATTAATGGAAGGAGTATCAGACCACTGCAAATCTACCAAAACCTGGCCGTCCCTCTAAACTTTCAGCTCATACAAGGAGAAGACTGATCAGAGATGCAGCCAAGAGGCCCATGATCACTCTGGATGAACTGCAGAGATCTACAGCTGAGGTGGGAGACTCTGTCCATAGGACAACAATCAGTCGTATATTGCACAAATCTGGCCTTTATGGAAAAGTGGCAAGAAGAAAGCCATTTCTTAAAGATATCCATAAAAAGTGTTGTTTAAAGTTTGCCACAAGCCACCTGGGAGACACACCAAACATGTGGAAGAAGGTGCTCTGGTCAGATGAAACCAAAATTGAACTTTTTGGCAACAATGCAAAATGTTATGTTTGGCGTAAAAGCAACACAGCTCATCACCCTGAACACACCATCCCCACTGTCAAACATGGTGGTGGCAGCATCATGGTTTGGGCCTGCTTTTCTTCAGCAGTGACAGGGAAGATGGTTAAAATTGATGGGAAGATGGATGGAGCCAAATACAGGACCATTCTGGAAGAAAACCTGATGGAGTCTGCAAAAGACCTGAGACTGGGACGGAGATTTGTCTTCCAACAAGACAATGATCCAAAACATAAAGCAAAATCTACAATGGAATGGTTCAAAAATAAACATATCCAGGTGTTAGAATGGCCAAGTCAAAGTCCAGACCTGAATCCAATCGAGAATCTGTGGAAAGAACTGAAAACTGCTGTTCACAAATGCTCTCCATCCAACCTCACTGAGCTCGAGCTGTTTTGCAAGGAGGAATGGGAAAAAATTTCAGTCTCTCGATGTGCAAAACTGATAGAGACATACCCCAAGCGACTTACAGCTGTAATCGCTGCAAAAGGTGGCGCTACAAAGTATTAACCTAAGGGGGCTGAATAATTTTGCACGCCCAATTTTTCAGTTTTTGATTTGTTAAAAAAGTTTGAAATATCCAATAAATGTCGTTCCACTTCATGATTGTGTCCCACTTGTTGTTGATTCTTCACAAAAAAAATACAGTTTTATATCTTTATGTTTGAAGCCTGAAATGTGGCAAAAGGTCGCAAAGTTCAAGGGGGCCGAATACTTTCGCAAGGCACTGTATATGCCCCCTTTATTTATCCTACGGTTCTGACTTTGTGTACAGGGAAAATATTGTAAGTGCAGCCCATGTTCTGCATTCTGACTCTGTACATTTCAAAAGTGCTGAACACATAGTTACATTGACTACGTCCGTCGTCGCTCGCTCATTAATGTCTTAATCGAAATTACGAAACTTCTTATGTCTGCAGGAGCAGTATTGAGTAGCTTGGATGAAAGGTGCCCAGAGTTGCCCAGAGTAAACGGCCTGTTCCTCAGTCTCAGTTGATAATATATGCATATTATTATTAGTATTGGATAGAAAACACCCTGAAGTTCCTAAAACTGTTTGAATGATGTCTGTGAGTATAACAGAACTCATATGGCAGGAAAAAACCTGAGAAGAAATCCAAACAGGAAGTGAGAAATCTGAGGTTGGTCGATTTTCAACTCAGGCCCTATTGCATTCACATTGGGATATGAATGAAGTTGCACTTCCTAGGGCTTCCACTAGATGTCAACCATCTTTAGAAACTTGAATTAGGCTTCTATGTGTTGTGGGACTGAATAAGAGCTGAATGAGTCAGGTTACTGGCAGAGAGCCATTTCCTGGTCACGCGCATTCCACATGATATCGACTTGTGTTCCGTTGCTCCTCTAGACACAAAGGAATTCTCCGGTTGGAACATTAGGATGTTTTTATCATAAATCTTCAATAATGATTGATTCTATACTTAGTTTGAAATGTTTCTTCGACCTGTAATATAACTTTTTAAAGTTTTTGTCCGAAGTAATGCACGAGCGTTTGGATATGTGTACCTAACGCTAACAAAAGTAGCTACTTGGACATAAATAACGGACATTTTCGAACAAATCGAGCATTAATTGTGGAACTGCGATTCCTGGGAGTGCATTCTGATGAAGATCATCAAAGGTAAGGGAATATTTATCATGTAATTTCTGGTTTCTGTTTACTCCAACATGGCCGCTAATTTGATAATTTTTCTGAGCGCCGTCTCTGATTATTGCATAGTTTGTTTTTTCCGTAAAGTTTTTTTGAAATCTGACACAGCGGTTGCATTAAGGAGAGGTATAACTATAATTCCATGTGTATAACTTGTATTATCATCTACAGTGCCTTGCGAAAGTATTCGGCCCCCTTGAACTTTGCGACCTTTTGCCACATTTCAGGCTTCAAACATAAAGATATAAAACTGTATTTTTTTGTGAAGAATCAACAACAAGTGGGATACAATCATGAAGTGGAACAACATTTATTGGATATTTCAAACTTTTTTAACAAATCAAAAACTAAAAAATTGGGCGTGCAAAATTATTCAGCCCCTTTACTTTCAGTGCAGCAAACTCTCTCCAGAAGTTCAGTGAGGATCTCTGAATGATCCAATGTTGACCTAAATGACTAATGATGATAAATACAATCCACCTGTGTGTAATCAAGTCTCCGTATAAATGCACCTGCACTGTGATAGTCTCAGAGGTCCGTTAAAAGCGCAGAGAGCATCATGAAGAACAAGGAACACACCAGGCAGGTCCGATATACTGTTGTGAAGAAGTTTAAAGCCGGATTTGGATACAAAAAGATTTCCCAAGCTTTAAACATCCCAAGGAGCACTGTGCAAGCGATAATATTGAAATGGAAGGAGTATCAGACCACTGCAAATCTACCAAGACCTGGCCGTCCCTCTAAACTTTCAGCTCATACAAGGAGAAGACTGATCAGAGATGCAGCCAAGAGGCCCATGATCACTCTGGATGAACTGCAGAGATCTACAGCTGAGGTGGGAGACTCTGTCCATAGGACAACAATCGGTCGTATATTGCACAAATCTGGCCTTTATGGAAGAGTGGCAAGAAGAAAGCCATTTCTTAAAGATATCTATAAAAAGTGTCGTTTAAAGTTTGCCACAAGCCACCTGGGAGACACACCAAACATGTGGAAGAAGGTGCTATGGTCAGATGAAATCAAAATTGAACTTTTTGGCAACAATGCAAAACGTTATGTTTGGCATAAAAGCAACACAGCTCATCACCCTGAACACACCATCCCCACTGTCAAACATGGTGGTGGCAGCATCATGGTTTGGGCCTGCTTTTCTTCAGCAGGGACAGGGAAGATGGTTAAAATTGATGGGAAGATGGATGGAGCCAAATACAGGACCATTCTGGAAGAAAACCTGATGGAGTCTGCAAAAGACCTGAGACTGGGATGGAGTTTGTCTTCCAACAAGACAATGATCCAAAACATAAAGCAAAATCTACAATGGAATGGTTCAAAAATAAACATATCCAGGTGTTAGAATGGCCAAGTCAAAGTCCAGACCTGAATCCAATCGAGAATCTGTGGAAAGAACTGAAAACTGCTGTTCACAAATGCTCTCCATCCATCCTCACTGAGCTCGAGCTGTTTTGCAAGGAGGAATGGGAAAAAATGTCAGTCTCTCGATGTGCAAAACTGATGGAGACATACCCCAAGCGACTTACAGCTGTAATCGCAGCAAAAGGTGGCGCTACAAAGTATTAACTTAAGGGGGCTGAATAATTTTGCACGCCCAATTTTTCAGTTTTTGATTTGTTAAAAAAGTTTGAAATATCCAATAAATGTCGTTCCACTTCATGATTGTGTCCCACTTGTTGTTGATTCTTCACAAAAAAATAGAGTTTTATATCTTTATGTTTGAAGCCTGAAATGTGGCAAAAGGTCACAAAGTTCAAGGGGGCCGAATACTTTCGCAAGGCACTGTATATTTATGATGAGTATTTCTGTTGAATCGATGTGGCTATGCAAAATCACTGGATGTTTTTGGAACTAATGAACGTAATGCGCCAATGTAAACTTTATCAAACAAAACATACATGAAGTCCTATGAGTGTCATCTGATGAAGATCATCAAAGGTTAGTGATGAATTTGATCTCGATTTGTGCTTTTTGTGACTCTCTTTGCCTGGAAAAATGGCTGTGTTTTTCTGTGGCTTGGTGGTGACCTAACATAATCGTTCGTGGTGCTTTAGCTGTAGAGAATATTTGAAATCGGACACTGTGGTGGGATTAACAACAACATTACCTTTAAAACGGTATAAAATACATGTATGTTTGAGGAATTTTAATTATGAGATTTCTGTTGTTCTGAATTTGGCGCCTGCACTTTCACTGGCTGTTGTCATATCATCCCGTTAACGGGATTGCAGCCCTAAGAATTAAGCAAGTCAGCTATATCAGCTATGTTTTTGATAAGGCATTAAACAAGGCTGAATTAATTGTTTCGCTGCCAGACAAGGCTCTACTGATAGATAGGTGTAGCGATGGTAAGGATTCACTCCATTGTGCTGGAAAGAAAGCTCTGCTGTTGGGACAGCTTTTTGTAGGCCCTAACAGTTTGTGTGCACAGCCTGTCACCGTTATAGTGCAATGAATGTATTGTTTAGTGTTGTGTTTTGGTGTCTTTGCTGGCATGCATCTAAAAAAAAAATTTGTTTGCCCCACCAAGATTTACATGATAAAATCGCCATTGGGTGCATGTAATCTCCCTTTAATGGAGTAGCTAAATTCTGCCTGTTGGTTGAAATGGGCCCATGATGTTGTCGTGTCTTTACTATCATTAACTGAAGACTTATAGTTTTTATCAAAGATTCTCTGTAATTAGTTATTACGCGATCAACTGATTAATCACATAACTAATTCACTAGGAAGTCGGGGCACCAAGGAAAAATATTCAGATTACAAAAGTTATCATTTCCTAAAATACATTTTCAGATATTTTATCTGATCAATTAGTCTTCGAATTAATGAATTATTTACTTTACCTCACGTTAGTCTCATTCCAAACGTCGTAAATTGTTGGTTATCTGCACGAACCCAGTCTTTACTATGAGTCATCCATACATCAATTGTCTTACATAATTTATTTATTACTAAGTAAGTAATTCACAGAAATGCACAAACAAACAAACAAGGTAAATGTAATGATAGGAGGATGTGCCCTAGTGGGCTAAACTGGCATGGCGGCTTGTTAGACAAAAGGGTAAGTGGGGGTCGATTAAGAAGTCACTACAAAGTGATAATTATAACAATTGAAATACTAATCCTTTGCACATGAACACTCACTCATTTGAACAATTGCAATCGATATATATATATTTACGCTCAGTGTGTCGTCTTGATCGCTGGTGAAAAGTTGGATGTTTCGGCGGTTGTCGTTCTTCGCGTTCAATGATACCGAATTCCTAGCTGCAGACTAGAAATTAATATCAAAGACTTGTTCTCATTCTGTCGGTATCGATAGTCTAAGAGTTTAACCACGTGGTATGGTTAAAAGATTCAGCAATGGACTAAAACCTTTGTACTCCCGTGATTGAGAGAAACATGGTCTGCTGATTGAAAACCCGAGTGGGGGTTTTATTCGGAAGGGCCGAAGAGGGCTGTCCCAGGATGTCTGACCCTAACTGGGCTCAGGGGCGGTCCTCTGATTTAGTTCAAATCAAAAGGGAATTGTATTTTTCTTCATTAAACAGTCCAAATTAAACAGTCCAAACAGTCCATATTACACAATTATACAAACAGTATCATACTCACTCATTCATCTTATACAACAATTAGATGTAAACCTCATATCTGAGAATATTATATAAACAGTGTTATGGTAATGTGGCCACACCGTCTCCCATGAGCTTCCCAAGTTGTGACAAACGGACCAGTTCGTAGCTGGATTCTTCACCAATCTTTTATACTTTCTCTGGAACATGAAATTTGTTCATACCTCAAGTTCTGTGAGGTGGAAGAAATTCCTTTGTGCTCCATGAAATTCTACTCTCTCTACTATGTGTCCATGAGGAGATTCTCAGGAATTTACGACATCTCTCTGACCACAGCAACCTAGTTGAAGGAGGAAAGGGGGAGGCATGGAGAGGGGGATGGGCTTGCTATACCCAAAGAGGCCAACGTCATGACAATTTATTTAGCTATTGTATAAACAAAGGTTTAAACAATCAGGGAAACCTTTGCATGTTATCATAACCATTGTTGCGCCATCCTATATGTTGGGTGGGGTTTGAACTGACAAAGTTATGGATCTATAATCTATGGATCGCCTTATCTAGCTTTGTAAAGTCTCAATTTATTATGATTTATAAAGCCTTTACTAAGCAGTGCTTATGTCACCCTTTAATAAACACTGGTTTATATCATAGATTACAGTGGGTTATGTCACATTTGACATTTCCAGTTATGTCACATGGTTATGCTACATTTATGAATCCTTTATAGAGCATGACATACGGTTAGAGATTACGTGTGACCCATTTATGTCTTGCTTATGAAGCCTTTATGAATGGTTTATGAAGCCATCATAAGTTACACTTTGTTTAAAGCGGGACTGTATAAACAGTAAAGCCCAATATTAGTGGACCATATCTTTCCGTTATTGTGATCTAAACTACTCTAGTTATAATATGCTCTAAATGTACAATTTAGCAGAAGCTTTTATCCAAACACTGAGTGCATACATTTTCATTATGTATGTGATCCCTGAGGAAATTGAACGCACAACCTTGGAGATGCTAGCGCAATGCTTTTACCAACTTGGGCACACAGGACCACATTGATCCAAGTCACATTTACATTGATTTCAACAACTAGATTCCAAATAAAACACCTTTGCTGCCTCTACTTCTTCAAGACCATGAGCTCCACACACACACACACACACACACACACACACACACACACACACACACACACACACACACACACACACACACACACACACACAAACACACAGTCTGAGCCACAGGATTAAGGGATATAGACTATGTAGAGTCCTGGATTGGTCTTGTAATCTTGAAGCCATCTTATGTTGGGGGGGAAATGTGTTTCGCTAAGATTCCCAAAAATGATTTATAATAAAATGATTTCCCCGAGAATTCGTGAGTTAAAGACGATACCTTCTGTCTCCTTGATCCTTGACTGGATTTTCCATCCTATGCCAAATTTAGAGAGTCAACCAATTCTCCTGGTGAGAGGTTATATGTGGGATGAACAGGCAGAGAAAGTTAACTGTTTTCATACCAATATGCATTGGGAAAAACCTACAGAGAAATAAACATGCTCATAGGGAATGTTGATAAACAATGATTGAATATAAAATATGAGATAAACCATAAGCTTTTTGGTCTGTAAGGTGAAAATATTTATTGATGCGCTACTGCTACCTGAACACCGTCACTGCAGGCTTTTATGCTCAAATCAGTTTAGATTTTTAAATCCGTTTTGGAATACTGACTGTCCAAACAGCAATTTACAAATGACCAAATCAGATTTGTGTTTATTCAGATAGCAGTAATTTCCTGACATGGCTACGCTAGTTGTCATAGTAACGATGGGTGGGTAAAGCAGTGGTGTAGGCTGATTGGTTCTCATGCTTCCTATTACTTATAATTTATGTAGCAAGCTAAGGTGACAACAATGCCTGTCATGGACGTTTCCCAGTTGCTTTGAATGTTCAGAATCATAGTGTCAAAACCCTTTTCAAGCCTCAAAGGATAAGATGATCCAACTTTCAAAACAAGTCCTTTTTGGCCACCACAGTCAACTAGCTAGCCAGGTAGCTGTTTAAGCTTTCTAGCACATTCACTAATTTGTTTGTAAACAATGAACTAGCAAGTTAGCTACCACATGTTCTTGTCAAACTGACAACAGAATAGCTAGCAAGGAACAAGATATGCCAAATAACAGTCTAAAAACCACTTGAGGGCAAATAAATCAGATTTGACCGTTCAGACACAAGTCAGTATGGTCAGCAATCAGATTTGCATCTGATTTCAAACCACCTACGAAGGTGGTTTGAAATGTGGCTTGTAATATCCGATTCTATGTGCATTTTTCGCTGTTCAGACTGCAGTGTGAACAAGACTTTAAGGTCACAAACAACACTCTTATATAAACCAATATCTTTTTTTTTTACTAACATCTCTCTTACAGGAATATACTGTCCACAAAACAGAAACTGTACAATACACATTGCACGCATATACTGTACCTTACACTACCCACTCTAAAGCTTTTGAAAATCATGATACAAGCGAGGATGATGATGACAGAGCAGAAACAGACTCGAGAGGAGAACTAGGGCTTGGCCTCTATTTCTAATTAAATGCATTGCTCCTTTGTCACAGCATTTCCACGGACACAGGAGGATTGCCATAGCTCTAGGCTGAGCCTGACCATGCTACTACTAACATCAATGTTTTATTTATGTCTATTTTTCACCCACAAATCTAGCCTACATCAATTCCTCATCCATCCGATGTACTGTACAGTAAAGAGTCCAATCAAATGAATGCAAAAGCATATAGAATGATAAAGAATAAGGCAGAGGACACGCACACACGCATGCACACACACACACACACGGGCTGATGACAGAGGCTGGGTCTGTTAGAGGATAGGCTGGTGTGTTCTGCTGCAGTGGGGCACAGCCCTGCTCCTCTATTCATTTGTCTATCTTTGGGTGCAGCTAACTACATGTAAACACCCTTGCTCCCACTGCACACACCGACACAAATAAATACACACTTCAAGACACACTAGCACAAACACACCGTGATTAGACACAAAATACGGTATCCCTTTGTCATCCTAGACATCTGGATCATTGAGAGAAATGAATCTCATACATCCTCAGTCACTGGCCTGTTTCTTCCAACCCTCCTCCACACTGTACAGGACAAACCCCCCTCTCTCTTACCGTCCAGTCCGAAGCAGGAGCCGATTTTCTGGGCGTAGTTGCAGAGCCCACCATCATAGGGAGGCTGCTTGTGCTGCTGCACCGTAGTCCTCTCTCCCATCTCTTCTACACACTCACACACACACACACGGTCCCGTCCCGGCACTGTTTCACTTCTTCCTTCCCCTTCTCCTCAATAATGCAGTCTTTTGCACAGACACACACACACACACGGAAGCACACACACACCAAGAGTCACACACAAGGCCAAATGCACGCGCACACACTCACACATGCAGACAGAAAAGTGCTGAGGCGGAGGGTCTTCATGCTGCTGAGTGTGAGCAGAAACCCTGTCCTGTTGTCAGACTAAGGAGAAGCCAGGGGATTAGGTTACTGCTGTGGTGCGATGCGTTCCCATTCAAATCCGACTCTGAGTCAGACAGATTCTGCTGCAGTGCAACAGGTACGGAGAGCTTGCTGGTCCTTCCCGGAGGAAGGGTGGGGCTTTGAGGAAGAGGAGTGCAGGACTGGGGCTTTAAGGATGGGAAGGGAGACAAGAAGACATCCCTGACTATTCTATTGCCTACCAGGGAAACATCTCCATAGGCCTATAGCCGCGGGAAGTCGGGTGTTGTGGGTTCTGCAGCAAACCCTGAAAGATATTTATAAAAAACTATTTTATTTATTTATTATATATATATATATAAACTCAGCAAAAAATAAACTTCCTCTCACTGTCAACTGCATTTATTTTCAGCAAACTTAACATAAATATCTGTATGAACATAACAAGATTCAACAACTGACATAAACTGAACAAGTACAGACATGTGACTAACAGAAATTGAATAATGTGTCCCTGAACAAAGGGGTGGATCAAAAGAGACACACATAAAGACACAGATACAGACAGAGTCAGACTCACAGCCATTTACTCCCAGGGTTTCTCTGGAATAGCTGACTCTGTATTGAAGGAGCTATTTGATCACCACATCTCTGATGTCTGTCTGGCTGCATACAGGCTATAATGTCCTGTTATTGGGGTTCGATGCAGCTTAGAGCTCTCAAGTGAGTCTCCAGTGGTATGCAGATGTGATTAGCATCGCTTAAAGCCTGTTCAGTGTTCAACCAGCCAATCGTTATCAGTGAACTTAACCTTGGCTCCCTAATTATGTTAGAAATTAAATAACAAAAATATAGTTGTTGCATAAGTATTGAGCTCCTGTATTCAAAACATGCTAGATACACCTTAGACATCGATTACAGCTGTGAGTTTTCTTAAGTCTGCACACCTAGATTTACCATTATTATTTTTAAATTCTTCAAGCTCTGTCAAGATGTTGGGGATGTTAAGGTTTTCTTCCGGTGAAGGAGAGGAGGACCAAACTGCATCTTTAATAAGGATAATAACGAACAATACAAAAACACTAAACAGACCGTGAAAAACAAAAACAGCCCTATCTGGCGCAAACAAACACAGAGACAGGAACAATCACCCACGAAACACTCAAAGAATATGGCTGCCTAAATATGGTTCCCAATCAGAGACAACGATAAACACCTGCCTCTGATTAAGAACCACTCCAGGCAACCATAGACTTTTCTAGACTACTATACTAAACAACCTACAAAAACCCCTAGACACAACCTACAAAAACCCCTAGACACAACACACCACATAAATACCCATGCTCCCGGTCGCCCTGCCAGGGCGTGACAGTACCCCCCCCCCCCCCCCCCCCAAGGTGCGGACTCCCGGCCGCACACCTAAACCCATAGGGGAGGGTCCGGGTGGGCGTCTGTCCACGGTGGCGGCTCAGGCGCGGGACGTGGACCCCACTCCAACACAGTCTTAGTCCGCTTACTCCCCGTTCTTAGATTGGCGAACCTCGCCGCCGACCCTAACAAAGGGCTCCGCTGGACTGAGGGGCAGCTCCGGACTGAGGTAGCTCTGGACTGAGGGATAGCTCGGGACTGAGGGGTAGCTCGGGACTGAGGGGTAGCTCGGGACTGAGGGGTAGCTCGGGACTGAGGGTTAGCTCGGGACTGAGGGGTAGCTCGAGACTGAGGGGTAGCTCGAGACTGAGGGGTAGCTCGAGACTGAGGCGTAGCTCGGGACTGAGGGGTAGCTCAGGACTGAGAGGAAGCTCAGGACTGAGAGGAGGCTCAGGACTGAGAGGAGGCTCAGGACTGAGAGGAAGCTCAGGCAGGTTGATGACTCTGGCAGATCCTGGCTGACTGGTGGATCTGGCAGATCCCGGCTGACTGGCAGATCCTTGCTGAATGGCGGCTCCTGGCTGAATGGCGGATCCTGGCTGAATAGCGGCTCTGGTGGATCCTGGCAGACTGGCGGCTCTGGCGGATCCTGGCAGACTGGCGGATCCTGGCAGACTGGCGGATCCTGGCAGACTGGCAGCTCTGGCTGCTCCTTGCAGACTGGCAGCTCTGGCGGCTCCTTGCAGACTGGCAGCTCTGGAGGCTCCTTGCATACTGGCAGCTCTGGCTGCTCCTTGCAGACTGGCAGCTCTGGCTGCTCCTTGCAGACTGGCAGCTCTGGCAGCGCTGGACAGGCGGGAGACTCCGGCAGCGCTGAACAGGCGGGAGACTCCGGCAGCGCTGTAGAGGAGGAAGGCTCTGACAGCGAAGAATGGACATGGGAGGAAGAATTGGAAGGAAAAGGACCCTTTTCCTAGACACCTCGCCTGTCCAGCGCTGCCGGAGTCTCCCGCATCTCCTGCGCTGCAGGAGTCTCCCGCCTCTCCAGCGCAGCCGGAGTCTCCCGCCTGTTCGGCACTACGAGAGCTACTCAGTCCAGCACTGCCAGAGTCTTCCTCTCCAGCGTAGCCGGAGCTTCCCATCTGCCCAGCGCCATCTGAGCCTCCCGTCTGCCCAGCGCCGTCTGAGCCACCCGTCTGCCCAGCGCCGCCTGAGCCACCCGTCTGCCCAGCGCCGCCTGAGCCACCCGTCTGCCCAGCGCCGCCTGAGCCACCCGTCTGCCCAGCGCCGCCTGAGCTACCCGTCTGCCCAGCGCCGCCAGTGCCGCCAGTCAGCCAGGGGCCGCCAGTGCCGCCAGTCAGCCAGGGGCCGCCAGTCAGCCAGGGGCCGCCAGAGCTCCTTAGCCCAGAGGCGCCAGAGCCCCTCAGCCCAGAGGCGCCAGAGCCCCTCAGCCCAGAGGCGCCAGAGCCCCTCTGTCCCGAGCTTCCGCCCCTCTGTCCCGAGCTTTCGCCCCTCTGTCCCGAGCTTCCGCCCCTCTGTCCCGAGCTTCCGCCCCTCTGTCCCGAGCTTCCACCCCTCTGTCCTGAGCTGCCGCCCCTCTGTTCCGAGCTGCCCCTCTGTCCAGTGGGGTCATTAAGTAGGGTCGCCATGGCTAGGGGGCCACGGAAGCGGACAAGGTGGGGGACTAAGACTATGGTGAAGTGGGGGCCACGTCCAGCACCAGAGCCGCCACCGCGGACAGATGCCCACCCAGACCCTCCCCTATAGGTTCAGGTTTTGCTTTGTATGTTTCTATGTTTTGGTTGGTCAGGGTGTGATCTGGTTGGGCATTCTATGTTAATTGTCTAGTTTGTCTAGTTCTATGTTTGGCCTGATATGGTTCTCAATCAGAGGCAGGTGTTCGTCATTTGTCTCTGATTGGGAACCATATTTAGGTAGCCTGTTTGGTGTTGGGTTTTGGTGGGTGATTGTCCTTATGTCCTTGTTCCTGTCTCTGTGTTACTTTGCACCAGTATTAGGCTGTTTCGGTTTTCGTGTTATGTTTATTTGTTTTTGTATTTGATTCGTGTTTACTTTGTTTTATTAAACATGGATCGCAATAGCCACGCCGCATTTTGGTCTGACTCTCTTTCACCTAAGGAAAACCGTTACAGGGGGAGATATGTTGTGTGGGGAAACTCGAACTTATCACCTCTAAAATAAAAATTAAACACTATAAAGAGTTTATATAATGTCTCATTACAAACCTATTTGTAATGTTTGTGACACATTTTAATAGGGTTTTTAGGGCGGCGCTAAATTTATCTTCACAAATAAACTGCTGCTGTCACGTTTTTTGAGAGTCATGATGGCTCGCAGTGATGATACAAAAATTAGCAATTGATTGAATTAACTATTGATGAGCTCACAAGTAATTCACTTTCCACTCAACATTGATCATTCTTGTTTTTATTTTGTGAGAGAGGCGCTACCTCTGGTGGAAAGAGGCAGTATGTCACAGAATGAGTTCTATAACGCGTGCCGTGCATTAAAGTGTGACAGGTCACACTTTAACGTACAGCGTCAACTTTTCTCTAATACTATTGGTCCATTACCATGTCAATCAACACTGAATAGAAACTTAGTTCACCCCTGATTTTGATGCCAACACAGTTGCTACAGTCCCATTAGTTTTTCATTGCAGCCTTGTTTGAATGCCGCGGTTGCCCAAAATATGTACGGAACAGTGTTAGTCACTGGTACACCCCGCAAATAATGATGGGTTAAAAATTAACAAATTTGGTTCGATGGTTTCCTAACACTGGGTAAATATTGGACAGAACATATGGTTTATTTTTACCCAGCTAGTTGGGTATTTTTTACTCTCATGCTGGGTTAACCTAGCTTAGGTTATTTTCAGGGGCATGGCTTATTTGGGGCATGGCTTTCACTGCAAATTAAATGGTTCTTGTTTTTTTTGCATTTTACACATTTTCCTATAATATTACAATTACTTATTACATATTATAAGAAGATACACCACCATATTGTATCACAACAATGGGATTTCCATAGACTCATATTGCTCGGCTCCCGAGTGGCGCAGCGATCTAAAGCACTGCATCTCAGTGCAAGAGGTGTCACTACAGTCCCTGGTTTGAATTCAGGCTTTATCACATCCGTGATTGGGAGTCTCATTTGGGCGGTGCACAATTGGCCCAGCATCGTCCAGGTTTGGCCGGGGTAGGCCTTCATTGTAAATAAGAATTTGTTCTTAACTGACTTGCCTAGTTAAATAAAGGTTAACAAAATAACTCATACACTTCTGAGTTTTTCGATGTATAGACATTCCGGATTTCCAAAAGGACAGTCCAATGGCCCTCCATGGGCGTTGCATGCGTTTATATACGTCTGTATATTGTCCAGGAGCCCCCGGCACAGGATTTACCACCTTAGGTGGGTCATAAACACCCCTTCCCACAGCCATTTGTTTTACTGTGGTCTTTATCAGGAACGATTTTAAGAATGGTAAGACACAACAAAAACGATCCCCATGACCACCAGTGGAACACCTACCATTTAAAAAAAATGTAAACATTGCTCCCCATTTTCCCAAAGTTAAGTCCAGTCCAAGCGTAGGTATCAAATCCAGCATTGTCCTTTACTTCTTGTCGTAATCCATTCAGTTTGGTCATATTTTCCGTAAATGATCCATCTGGGGCCGTGTTGTTGGGAATGAAGGTGCAACATTCTTCTCCGAACATTATACAAACTCCACCTTTCTCAGCTGAGAGCCAATTCAAAACCTGCCTGTTCTGCCATGCCATTTTGATAGTGGCCTGTACCTGTTCTCCCAAAGCTGTCAATGCAGAGTCTGTATAGTTAATGAATCTTTGCTGGTTATGGTAAATGTAATTTACCCATTCTTGGTTATTTTTTGGTGATATCCAAGGGAATATTGATTCAAATCCCAATTTTACCTCATCTCTTGCTTTGTATTCATTAGGAATTCCTCTAGGCTGTCCTATTGCATCTAAATATACTTTTGGATTAGATTCATGGGCTCTTTTTACTCAAAGTTGTACAGCCTGTTCTTGTTGAGGTTTTATAATGGTCACCTATTGTATTGCTCTAACCAGAGCACATAGTCCAGCCCATTTCTTTGGTAAGACAATTGAGTTTGTTCTTTCCTGTCACGCCCTGGTCTTAGTATTTTGTGTTTTCTTTCTTTATTTGGCCAGGCCAGGGTGTGACATGGGTTTATTTTGTGGTGTGTTTTTGTATTGGGTTTTTCGTAGGTTTTGGGATTGTGGCTTAGTGGGGTTTTCTAGCATAGTCTATGGCTGTCTGAATTGGTTCTCAATTAGAGGCAGGTGATTATTGTTGTCTCTGATTGGGAACCATATTTAGGCAGCCATATTCTTTGAGTGTTTCGTGGGTGATTGTTCCTGTCTCTGTGTTTATTGTCACCAGATAGGCTGTATAGGTTTTCACGTTCCGGTTCTTGTTTTTGTATTATTTTGTTTATTAAACATGTATCAAAATTACCACGCTGCATTTTGGTCCGACTCTCCTTCGACGGAAGAAAACCGTAACATTTCCACACATCTAGAAACTGTCTGCTATACCTCTGTTTTGGTTTTTCAACATTGATAGGGACGGTGCTACTTTAGTTATATTTCCACATCGTCCACTTAATAGCAAAATCATTCCTTTTTCATAAAATGTGCGAACTCCTGCAGTTTCCAGTACCCAAATTGTTTTGCATTCTACTGCAGTATTCCCTACATCTACTCCGCTATCTTCATGACTAAAGAAGCATTCCTATTTTCCTTTTACCACAGTACGTCTTTCATTCTGGGGTACATCTAATTCTGTTCTGATGTGATACGCGGCACATTCACTTTCTCCCAAAATGGTTTTGTTTAGTGCAATCCTCCCTTTAGTACTGCCTAATGCTATCCTGCATTCTATATTACACAGGGAAGCTTTACCCTTAATACATCTGTAGTTTTTTCATTTTACACAATCCTCAAACGTTGCAGGTTCAGGTACTATTAATAGATCATGGGGGATTTACTACACAGTATACAATTATCCATTCTATGTTTTGGGGCCGTATATTGAGCCCACTTATACCAGCAATTTTCTGTTGCTTTCCTAAATTTTTGGTCAGTGTTTTGATTCGAGGTAGTTTCTGCATTATGTCTACCCCATTCGGTACCCAATGTCCAGATTTTCTACAACACATCACTTTCTTGTGGTTTTACTGTTGTCGTAGTAGTGCTAGAGGGAGGTGCTTGGGTTGTCATTGTCGAATTTACTGATTTTGTACCTTGTCTTGGTCTTGTTAAAGTCTTTAGGGCGGGGTCAAGCTGGATAACCGTTACACTATTTCCTGGCCCTTTTTTATCGTTAATTATTCTTACAATGTGTTCCTTAACTTCCTTTTGGTCAAATCTTTTCATAGTAATTTGCCAAACAGTTTTTCCTTTGTTTACTTTTAGGTCACATTGAATCCCAGATGGCTTCTCTCATCGTTGGATGATGAGTCCATCCACAGAGCACTATTTCGAGCAAAGTTTCACTTCACCTGATTGAGAAGGATTTTCAGATTTCTGCTCCTGTCACTACTTGGGCGGGAATAAAAAACACATCCTATTCTTTTTCAACAGAGAATTAGAAAGAAATGTGTTTTCTTATCCTACTTTTGGCGTACTGTATGATTGTAGGTGTATCTGTTACCATTTTTCCTAGGTTTGCCACTGTTGCTGTCGAGGCCATTCCACCACTTTTCAGTTGTTCTGGTTTCCACTTTCTATTGGGGAGACCAGGTGAGGGCCGAGAAGTCGATGGTAGGGAAGTCTCCTCCCCCCTTCTCCTGTCATTGTTTCTTTTGCCCTTGGACAGCGCCTCCGTCAGAGGTGTCTGCCAGAGTAGGTATGTCATCAGGAGTAACAGGCATGTCACTCCTCCCCATCTCTTGACTCCCCGGATCTTCAGCAGGGAGTGTCTGTTGGCTACTGGGAGTTGCGCTTTGGTCCTCTTCTCCATCTGTTTCCTCCAGGCTCCTGCCTGGTGTATCAGCATCCTCTCCTCCCTTTCCTTCCGGGCTCCTGCTTGTTGTATCAGTATCCTCTCCTTCCACATGGCTCGATGGTCAATCACCGGTCTGGTGCAGTGGTTTAGATGGTACCACATGGTGCTCCCCTCTCCCTGCACGGCTGTTGGTGTGGCTGAGACCACCTTGTAGGGACCCTTTCACCTCGGTCCCTGGTTCCACAGCCCTTGGTTGGTTCCCTTCTGGTGCTGGAACACTGCTTTTTTCCTGTTAAAAAATAACCTCATGTATAGTGGTTAATTGCATGATGTATTCTCTTAACTTCATTTCTAGCTGTTCTAATGGAGGTCCATCATATGGTCCCCTTAGTACAGATACATGCATGGGTTGACCCGTAAGCATTTCATGCAGTGTTAAATGCATTGTTCTGTTAGCTTCCATGCGATAATGCATTAGTGCTAATGAGAGTGCATCTACCCAATTCAGTCTTGTGGTTGCACATATCTTGTTAATTTTTGCTTTCATTGTACCGTTCGCCCTTTCCACCAATCCTTGCAATTTGCCAATGGTACACACACCCCAGCCTTTGCTTAGTTCTAAGCTGCCGAATTACTTGTTTTAACGGTTTTTGTATAAACGCTGAACCATTGTCTGAGCTTATTTCTGTTGGAAATCTTGGCATTACTTCTCTTGTTAGAAATGTAATCTTTTTCATTTCATGTTCATTTTTTTCATCATTGGTCCCAGATCTTTTGCATCATCCTTTATTGACGAACACTGTGACTCAATTGGGGCTGGTTTACCAAACGCCAACATCAACCACACTTGTTCTAACCTAGGATCCTGATATGGGTCATATTGTAACGTACAATGAGATTCTAACTTTGGTTTTCTTGCTTGTGGAACCTGAGCCTTCATTAACTTTCCCCATTTATCCATGACCTGTTTTACTGATTTACTATGTTCTCTATCCAGTACACATTGGCTGTTTGTTCCCTATTTATCAACATTTGTGTACATGTGCCTACTTGCTCTGTTATCACCCCGTCTGGGGCACGTTTCATTTGTACACCCATCTTACACAGAGCACCTCTAACCTAATAGATTTACTGGAGTGTGTTCTGATACTAATATTGGTATGTGGGTAGAACCACAAACCCGCTGCTAGATTTACTGGAGCTGTATTAGCTGCGTTGGTACCGAGAATCCTACTGTTTTGGCATATTTGCCTGGCATGGGGAGGTGAGAGACAAAATTTGGACTTACACATGAGTGACATGGTTGATTGCATCCCCAGCATACCCCAGGTGGTCCTCTTGGACTTCTGCCTTGTGGGTATTGCTGTTGCTGCCCTTGATTTTTTTGGGGGGGGGGTGCTGTGTGTACACATTTACCACTGGTGGGGCAGGTGGTCCCTGGCTCTGCTGCTGTTGTGGTGGTTGTATGTCTCCCTGGGCGACCAGTGCCATGGTGCCTGTTTCAGCGGCAGGTGGTGTGGTCAGTGGGGCATGAGATCTCTTTTTGTCCTTTTTTGTCAATTCATCCAGCTGTAATTGTGACAGCTTCCTTTGTGTATCCCTTCCCTGGTCTGTCAGTCTTGTTCAACTTTTCGGTACTTCTGTACTGCATGTATGACATGGTCACAGAATTCCTTGTGTGACTTTGATGTCAGTCCCACTACATCCTCTAGTCCGCTCTTGACTGGCATTGGCATTGCATCCACCAGGGATGTTCAAAACAGCACGGTTATTAGTGGGTCCCCTTCTGGGTTTTTCTGTTTCTTGTCGCAATCTCTTCAGTTGTTTATGTAATTATCTTGCCGGGTTTTCTTTATCCACCAGTGGCTCCCCCTTCAGTGCTTTCGGGTCTATCTTGGCCAGGTATTTCTCCTTAGAGTCCTCCATACCATGGGCCGGTAGGTGTCAAATGTCATTCCATCCCATCACTGTTCCTACACCCTGTCCCACGTCACACTCAACACGCTCTCCATTTAGGCTGTCCCCACCACTCTAGCAGGCAGTGCCTTTAGGTCCCCTACTGCCAGCATTTTCCCCATGGTTTGTTCTTCAAATGCTCTGATCCATTTTCCTGCTCCCTCATGCATGTTTGGCAGTCTGGACACCAGGCCCTCCAGGTCCTGGGATCCCCATGGCACTTAATGTCCCTGTGTTCCGTTTTTCAGGATTGGACACTGTGCCTTGGATTTGTTTGGTTTTCTCAGAACCCACTCCTTGGTTCTGTTTTTTTTCTAGATTTTTCTGTAACTCTGCACTTTATTCCTCCACCATAGAACCCTTCTCTGTTCTTTCTCCCTATTTTTCCAGCTGTTTTTCCAGAGTTTTATCTTCTTCCTTGTGTATTGAGCTTCTCAATTCCCTCAATTCCTCCTGTTCCTGTTCACTATACTCCTCCCATTCCTCATCCTGATGATAATAGTCCCTTTCCTGATTCTCCAATCTTTACAGCATTTCCCTCAGGCCTCCATAGCAATCCATTTCCAAACCCTGTCTCTCCCTTTCTCTCTCACCCGTTGGTGTGAACATCTGGGGTACTCCACTAATTCTCATTCATTTGTATTTCCCCTTTTATTTCCACCGTTCCTGTTACTTGGGGATATTGCCCTTCTTCCTTGTAAGGTGGAGGAGCAATCACCCAGGTGTTTTTTCCTACCTTGTCTTTCTATTGTATTACTTCCTTGGCCATGCTTTTTCTCCAGCCCTTTCCTTCTTCCCAAAACATTCTCAATACTTCCCTTTCTCTCTTTTTTTCATTTTTTTCTACTTTTCTGTTTTATAACGTTCTATTACTGTATCCATCTCTCACACACTGAGACATCAAATGTTCCCTCCTTTGGCCATTTTGTTACCATCTTTTTAGTTCTCTTTTCCCATTTTTCAGAGGTTTCCTCAATTTCCTCCATAGATAACGGGAATCTTTTTCCCAGCATATTTACTGGTGTTCCTTCCATTTCTATCACTTGTATAATGGGCTTCCTGATGCTAGCCTTAAATGTGGTTCTGTTCTTAAGTTAGGGTGTACTACCTCTAATTCTGGATTTTTATTTCTCTTCCTGTCACTTCTTTCCCTCTAGCTTCCTTCAACTAATACTCTTTATTTTGGTTAATGATCTTAACTGGGATTTTTATATTTACTATTTAATGTCTTTTTCTTTGTATATCTTCATATTCTAACCATTTTCAACAATGCATTCCTATCTCCTGTTTCTTTAAATATTTGAATTATCATTTGCCCCTGTGTTTCTTGTGTCATTCACTTTGGCTTTAATAATCTCTTTCTCCCGTTCTTATACAGTTGAAGTCGGAAGATTACATACAGTTAGGTTGGAGTCATTAAAACTCGTTTTTCAACCACTCCACACATTTCTTGTTAACAAACTATAGTTTTGGAAAGTCGGTTAGGACATCTACTTTGTGCATGACACAAGTCATTTTTACAACATTTGTTTACAGACAGATTATTTCACTTATAATTCACAGTATCACAATTCCAGTGGGTCAGAAGTTTACATACACCAAGTTGACTGTGCCTTTAAAAAGCTTGGAAAATTGATGTCGTGGCTTTGGAATCTTCTGATAGGCTAATTGACTTAATTTGGGTCAATTGGAGGTGTACTTCAATTGGAGGTGTACTTGTGGATTTCTTTTAAGGCCTACCTTCAAACTACGTGCCTCTTTGTTTGACATCATGGTGAAATGAAAAGAAATCAGCCAATACCTCAGAAGACCTCCACAAGTCTGGTTCATCCTTGGGAGCAATTTTCAAAAGCCTGTAGGTACCAAGTTCATCTGTACAAACAATAGTACGCAAGTGTAAACACCATGGGACAACGCAGCCATTATACCGCTCAGGTCTGTCTCCTAGAGATGAAGGTACTTGGTGCGAAAAGTGAAAATCAATCCCAGAACAACAGCAAAGTACCCTGTGAAGATGCTGGAAGAAACCGGTACAAAAGTATCTATATCCACAGTAAAACGAGTCTTATATCGCCATAACCTGAAAGGCCGCTCAGCAAGGAAGAAGCCACTGCTCCAAAACCGCCATAAAAAAGCCAGACTACGGTTTGCAACTGCACATGGGAACAAAGATTGTACCTTTTGAAGAAATGTCCTCTGGTCTGATGAAACAAAAATAGAACTGTTTGGCCATAATGACCATCGTTATGTTTAGAGGAAAAAGGGGGAGGCTTGCAAGCCAAAAAACACCATCCCAACCATGAAGCATGGGGGTGGCAGCATCATGTTGTGGGGGTGCTTTGCTGCAGGAGGGTCTGGTGCACTTCACAAAATAGATGGCATCATGAGGTAGGAAAATTGTGGATATATTAAAGCAACATCTCAAGACATCAGTCAGGAAGTTAAAACTTGGTTGCAAATGGGTCTTCCAAATGGACAATGACCCTAAGCATACATTCAAAGTTGTGGCAAAATGGCTTAACAAAGTCAAGGTATTGGAGTGGCCATCACAAAGCCCTGACCTCAATCGAACATTTGTGGGCAGAACTGAAAAAGCATGTGTGAGCAAGGAGGCCTACAAACCTGACCCAGTTACACCAGCTCTGTCAGGAGGAATGGGCCAAAATTCACCCAACTTATTGTGGGAAGCTTGTGGAAGGCTACCTGAAACATTTGACCCAAGTTAAACAATTTAAAGGCAATACTACCAAATACTTATTGAGTGTATGTAAACTTCTGACGCACAGCGAATGTGATTAAATAAATAAAATCTGAAATAAATAATTATCTCCTATTATTCTGACATTTCACATTCTTAAAATAAAGTGGTGATCCTAACTGACCTAAGACTGGGAATTCTTACTCTGATTAAATGTCAGGAATTGTGAAAAACTGAGTTTAAATGTATTTGGCTAAGGTGAATGTAGACTCCGACTTCAACTGTATAAAGCAACAGATACCATTAATAAGAAGGGGCTAGAAAGGTCTTATATGGTGAGCTACCGAGTGGCTAGGACAGGCAAGCCCCATACTTTTGTGGAGGACTTAATTCTTCCTGCTGCCTCACATATGACTGGGACAATCCTGGGGGAAAAGTTCAAAAAAAATATACAGACAATGTCTTCATCAAACAACATTGTTTCACGACTCATCAGTGACATGGCAGGAGACGTTTTGAAACAATTAATGCTTCAAATACAAGCCAGTGAATTATATGCGTTACTGCTGGATGAGTAAACAGATGAGGCGGGCCTGGCACAGCTCCTGGTATATTTCCATTACTTTTATGGGGGTCAATTAACTTCTTGCGTCGAGCAATCCCGTATCCGGGAGCGTAATCATAGCCTCAAGCTCATTACCATAACGCAACGTTAACTGTTCATGAAAATCGCAAATGAAATGAAATAAATATATTCCCTCACAAGCTTAGCCTTTTGTTAACAACACTGTCATCTCAGAGTTTCAAAATATGCTTTTCAACCATAGCTACACAAGCATTTGTGTAAGAGTATTGATAGCTAGCATAGCATTAAGCATTCAGCAGGCAACATTTTCACAAAAACAATCAAATCATTCAAATAAAATCATTTACCTTTGAAGAACTTCGGATGTTTTCAATGAGGAGACTCTCAGTTAGATAGCAATTGTTCAGTTTTTCCAAAAATATTATTTGTGTAGGAGAAATCGCTCCGTTTTGTTCATCACGTTTGGCTAAGAAAAAAAAATGAAAATTCAGTCATTACAACGCCAAACTTTTTTCCAAATTAACTCCATAATATCGACAGAAACATGGCAAACGTTGTTTAGAATAAATCCTCAAGGTGTTTTTCACATATCTATTCGATGATAAATCATTCGTGGTAGTTTGGTTTCTCCTCGGAAGCAAATGGAAAAATACACGCAGCTGGAGATTACGCAATAATTTTGACGGAGGACACTAAGCGAGCACCTGGTAAATGTAGTCTCTTATGGTCAATCTTCCAATGATATGCCTACAAATACGTCACAATGCTGCAGACACCTTGGGGAAACGACAGAAAGTGTAAGCTCATTCCTGGTGCATTCACAGCCATATAAGGAGACATTGGAACACAGTGCCTTCAAAATCTGGGGCATTTCCTGTTTGAAATTTCATCTTGGTTTCGCCTGTAGCATCAGTTCTGTGGCACTCACAGATAATATCTTTGCAGTTCTGGAAACGTCAGAGTGTTTTCTTTCCAAAGCTGTCAATTATATGCATAGTCGAGCATCTTTTTGTGACAAAATATCTTGTTTAAAACGGGAACGTTTTTTTATCCAAAAATTAAAAGAGCGCCCCCTATATCGAAGAAGTTAAGGAAGACATCCTCTTCTGCAAATCACTGGAAACCAGGACAACATGAGAGGATATTTGTAAAGTATTCGACAGCTTTGTGACATCAAATGGACTTTGGGGGTCAAGAGGTGTTGGTATCTGTACTGATGGCGCAAAAGCCATGACAGGGAGACATAGTGCAGTGGTAACGCATGTGCAAGCAGTTGCTCCCGACATCACTTGGGTACACTGCACCATCCACCAAGAGGCTCTTGCTGCCAAGGGAATGCCTGACAGCTTGAAGTACATTTTGGACACTACAGTGAAAATGGTTAACTTTGTTAAAGCAAGGCCCCTGAACTCTCGTGTATTTTCTGCATTATGCAATGATATAGGCAGCGATCATGTCACGCTTTTACAACATACAGAAGTGCGCTGGTTATCAAGGGGCAAAGTCTTGACAATTTTTTTTTAATTGAGAGACGAGCTCAACAGGTTAAAGTTTTCTTTACTGACCAAAAGTTTCACTTGTCTGACCTCTTGTATGATGATGACATTTATCACATGACTGGCCTATCTGGGTGATGTTTTTCTCGCCTGAATGGTCTTAATCTAGGATTACAGGGATTCTCTGCAACTATATACAATGCGGGACAAAATTGAGGCTATGATTAAGAAGTTGGAGCTCTTTTCTGTCCGCATTAACAAGGACAACACGCAGGTATTTCCATCGTTGTATGATTTTTTTTAATGCAAATTAACTCAAGCTTACGGACAATGTCCGCAATGATATATATGCACCTGAGTGAGCTGGGTGCGCAATTACACAGGTACTTTTTCAAAACGGACGACACAAACAACTGGATTCGTTATCCTTTTCATGACCCGCCTCCAGTCCACTTACCGATATCTGAACAAGAGAGCCTCATTGAATTGCAACAAGCGGTTCTGTGAGAATTTAATCTAATCAGAAGCCACTGCCAGACTTCTGAATAGGGCTGCGCTCAGAGTTTCTTGCCTTGGCAAATTGCGTTATTAAGATGCTCATGCCCTTTGCAACCACGTACCTACAGTGGGGAGAACAAATATTTGATACAATGCCGATTTTGCAGGTTTTCCAACTTACAAAGGATGTAGAGGTCTGTAATTTTTTATCATAGGTACACTTCAACTGTGAGAGACGGAATCTAAAACAAAAATCCAGAAAGTCAAATTGTATGCCTGAAATGTGGCAAAAGGTCGCAAAGTTCAAGGGGGCCGAATACATTCGCAAGGCACTGTATGTGTTGGAACATGTGTCATATGTCATATGTCATGCATAACATTATCTTCAACATGCATTTGATCTTCAACCGGTAAGATCTCCGGTCCAGGCATTACAGGGGCATCCTTTAAGGGTCCGGTAGGGAAAGCGATAAATGGTTGGTCTGTCACCTTGTTTTACCAAGACCAAATAACTTTGCAAGAGATTTGTGTATTTTTGGACTTATCATAAGGATTCAATCCTTTTCTGTTCAAAATATCGTTCATGGCCATATCCAAATCATTTCCTGCTGTTTGTCTGATATTTTCAGGACCCTGTAATTGCTGTTTACATCTATCCAACTCTTGTTGAGGCACTAAGTACATTTTATTTGCCATCACACATGGTGTTTAAACCATGTCTGGCAGCAATAAGGCTGGTGATGAAGGGCATGGCTATACTTAGTAAAGGTAGAAGAAATACCACACAACAGTCTGGGGGTTTTCTTTTCTTTTGAAGACTGGCCCTTTTATTGGCAAAGAGTTTGATCACAGTGATTTTGTCTCTTTATTTTTTTTAATTGGGTCAGTGTGAGCGGAATGCGGCCAATGAGAAGATTCACAGCAATCTCACATAGTGATAATATGAGATCTGAAGAACAATGACCAAAGATGGCCTTACGTTCTTTAGAGGTAGCCCCAACTAGGGATCTCAAGAGCGGTAGGTTTCTTTTTAAACGCAGAGACATATTTTTACTTTTTCGGAATGTAAACTGTCGGCCACTCCCACGGAAACAATCCTGTTCGGAGCCTCGGGTGTTCTGGAGTTTTTGATTTGAAATCCACGATTAAATAAGAAAATGATGCTTTGGTAGTGTCCTCATAGCTTTCCGTAAAATAGGATTTCCTTCCAGGGTACATCTGCTGAGCTAGAATGTTTATTTGTAGTTTGTCCCTAGGGTTTTTGAACAAAACCAAGTAATTGGCGTTCAAACTAATGATACGGCTATTTTTATCTTGGTGAAACACATTTTGTACCAAGTAAAGCACGGACAGGTTTCAATGATGAGTACATTGTCGTGCTATTTCAGGATGTTCACTACTGGCAAAAAGTATATCATCCAAAACCAGCAGATTGTTTTTATGAGGTAAAAGATCATCATCAGACAGGGATGCGGGTATTCCTTCAACAAACTTGATTTTTATTTTCTTCAACTCATCATACAAGGCGTATGCCTTCTTTGTCATGATAGTCCTGAATGTATCTGTCTTTGCTCTCTTAATCTGTGACTGATGCAGGATACCCTGAAGCCATTTGCTTGCATCTCAAGAAGGTCTTGATGTACTCTTTAAAAAGAGGGTCTGATTTCCTGGGTAAGTTCCACACTTCAAAGATTTTGGCAAGACGATATCCCTTCTCTATAGCCTTAGACAATTCAACGGTGAACCGTACACCGATCAAGGCTCTTTCTTGATCTGAATGATCACAAGGCTTTTCCTGGTTGTTGTTTTCACAGCAGGTGCGACAAAGGGAAATAAAAGTTTTCCTTGAGGTGCCTTGTAAGGCAATACAGACAGAAACAAGCCCCAGGGAGGGTAAACATTTGCTTTTATCAGACCAAAATAGTTGTGTGGTAAGTCAAAATCCCGGTGAATAATTTCAGGATGCCCTATAGGGTAAAAAGAGGAACTCATTACATGAGGATAAAGGGATGTAAAATATACATGTCCAATTTTCTCATCAGGTACCGTAATGTCAAAGCGTTGGTACAACCCCCAAACAAGGCCTGACGGGGTTCCAGGGGTTCAGGTATGTCAAAGGTGGAAAGGAAAGCTCAAACATGAGGATCAGACTTTTTGAGATTTACAACTGTGGAAGAAACAACTGTTGTACTCAAAAAATGTCTCAACATCGCCAATCTGTGTGTAACCATCGACATGGTAGGGTCCAATCTTTTTTTCCCCTTTATTCAAAGCATGTTGAATAAAAATGTTTTTAGCCTGGGACAAGTACTCCAGCCATTGAATGGACCCACTAGAGTATGACTTGAATTGTCGGCAGTAGTTGTCAAGTGATAGTATAGCTTTAGATGCTGGAGTTAAAAAGTGTGTACGGTAGGTTTTCATGCATGCCGATGCAATAGTTGTACAACTCCAGGGGTCAATAACGGCATCTTTGATGACCTCTTCTCTGAATCTGAGGCATCCTTCACACAGGATAACCACATCATTGTCACAGTATAATTCCATCTCTTTATGGAAATCAAAGGTATTATGACATACTGCCTCATACCAAGTCATGAAACTCTCTCGCTCTTTGTGAGACATTTGATCACACCCGTACATTTCGGGGCTGGGATAAGATCCAACATAATGTAGATTCTCCTCAGATGTGAAGATATTAGGAAACCAACCACAGACTTTTCAAAGCCCAAGGCCTCTGGCATTTGAGCCAATCTCATGGGTAAGAAACTTAAACAGTCAATGTATTTCTGGTTGAAGGCGGGGTCTACAAAAGACAAGATTTTACTACCTTGCGCTATGACCCTGGGTGCAACGCCTTGTTGTATCAAGCTGTTCAAAAGAAGATAGGAGTCATAGGCTCTAGAATTGTGAGCTTTAAAAGTTACGTTTTTGTACTGGGGTGTTCGGAAATGTTTGAGAAAGTATAGTGCACAATTTGGGCCCTCTGCCGTCCACTTTCCCCCCTTGAAAGTCATGGTAGATACAAAAATAGGCAAATGAACACCTGATTCCTGATTAGACTCAAAGTCATAAAACACATATTTCTCTGAATGTTCATCTTCAGCCAAGGGCTGAATACAGCACTCATCTGCCCCATCTTGAACCAGTTCCATGTCTCTGCTTTTCAAAGCACCTTTACAGATCACACAGTGTATCATCCCACATATGTGAGGTTGGGGGTTGTCTATTTTAAGGTTGGGGGTTGTCTATTTGAAGGTTGTAATTGCAATGGCATTTTGGACATTTCTTGTTAATGTCACAACTGCTTACAAATTTACAAACTTTGGGGTGCCATGTTTCAATTTTGTGTTTCGTAGCAGTAAGAGGATCGACATGTACGATGACAATCCCCACATGGTGTAGGGTGTGAGGGCTGCATCGGACATTTTTCATCCTGACATACTGAACAGTTATAAAGACATGAGTGCCCCCCCCCCCCCCCCCCGGTGTAGACATTATGGTGCTCATAAGAAAGCTCTAATGTTGGTAATATTGGTAATACCATAAAAATGGTTGTTTTGCACATACAAGTACAGAATATGAGGTTAAAGGTTGTTCTGGAATTTCATGAGAGCAAAATTAGCTCTACTATGGTACAAAACCACAATCTTGATGTTCAGCAAATTTTAAAATTTGACTATGTCCGAGAAAGCCACTGGCTTATGTATAGATAGACCTACAGCCTTTTGGAGGTCACTAACCTTTTGTAAAGCTTCTAGATCTGTACATCCAGGGTTGAGTAAATGTGATAGGCCTATTGCAAAGCATAACTGATTACCACTATTGATAACGTTTATGAGATAGGTCTGCTTCTTTTTTTATGATTTCTGATTGCATGAGACTATCTAGTTTCCTTCTCTGACCACCTCCGCCTAGGGGTTGGCGGATGATTTGTACAACAAGTTCTAAGGTCCTATCAGCTATGATGGATAGATTAGATTGAACAAGACGTTCCAGCAGGGCTATAAATTGTTCAAGATCTGCTTCACCATGAGGTAAAACAAGAGATACACCACATATTTCAAACTGTAAGACATCACGAGGTTCTGCAAAATCTGTAGCCCTTTCTAAAAGTTATCCTAGAGTATCCAACATCATCACATAAAAAACTGCATAATCAAGGCTCTGATTCATATGTGTGAAATAAATAAAAAACTGACGAACCTCTGTATTGTTAAATTTATTGCGGTACAAAACACGGACACTTCTATCAAGACCGTCCCCCATCTGATTTATTATACAACTTTCCAATTAATCAAAATCACTGTGTGGTTGTTCATTGTCTTCATAGCCTGTCGGGGTTGTAGGTGCCATGTGGATGTGTGTGGGGGGTGGTGTTGAAGGAGAGGGGCTCTCATTAATATGACTAATTAAGGAGATCATTTGTGGGGGGGACCTGTGATAATGGGTGATCATGTGTATGAGTTATATGAGGTGGGGGGTGTTGTGTGGGGGTTGTTGTTGAAGGGGGGGGCTCTCATTCATTTGGTTAATTAAGGAGATCAGTTCTGGTGGTATTCTAGAAGTGTCCATGTTACATACGGCTTTTATCGTTTGTTTGGGCGTTTTTTTATCAGATTGGTGGCATGGTGTTATGCCGGAAGGATAGATTTTGATTGTACTGACGTCTTAGTAAAGCAACCATACTTGTGTGTAGCTGGACCTCTCTGGCTTTTAGAGCCCTGTAAAAGGCTGTGAGAACTTTTCTTGAAGTTCTATATCATGATCAGTGTCCTCATTGATGCTATCTTCAATGAGTATTGGCTCTACATCAGAATTGATTGTATCAAGCTGTTTAGCCGCATCATACATCAACACATCATCCTCATCATAGCTCAACCCTTCCTCAGCACCATCATTGACCTTAGCATCATTGACATTAACAGCATTGAATGTATCAACCTGTTAAGATGTTTTACTCTGTATGGCATCAGCATCCTCTTCCTCCTCTTCCTCTTGGTGTATTGGGTCTTCTATGTGTGTATAGGCCTGGGAGAAGTCTGAAAGAAGAATATATACAAAATAGCGTATTAAAAATGTAATATATATACATTATATTAAATAACCAATAATATTAATAAAATAGAAAAAGCTTTTTTTTTTTAAACAGTACATTTAAAATATAATAACACATCACCTAAGTCCTTGTTTCTGTATCTCACTGTTAGGCCTTGGTTTTTAGTTAAATTACATTTAGTTGTTTGATGGCTGTTTTTCTGAGGAATCCTAGATGCGTTTCCTATCCCGATGTCCTCTTGATGTATAGACTCTGCATGATTCGTATAGGTATCGTCGGAGTCTGAAAAAAAAAACATTATTTGAAATTGTTTAAACATATTCTTTCCAAAAAATGAAAAACTGTAATAAAAACTGTTCACACCGTATCCATAGAGAGCATGCTCTTGAATACAATAGTTTTCAGACCAGTCGGCCTTCTCGGGCAGAGGTGATGCAGTTCTGTGTATTGGCACTACAGTTTTGTGGAGCAGTGCAGGATATGTTGTAGGCGCAGGATTATTCAACGAATGGCTGGGGCTGCTTGGAGGTGTGTATATGTATGGCAAATCTTCGATTCTTGGGGTGTTTTGAGTTTTGTCAAAGTACAGAACGGTAGAATATCGTCGCTTTCATTACCCTCGAAGTCATTCAATGGTATACCCGAGGTATTCTTGTCTGGGGGCTGTCAGCTGTAAACACAAGATTAGGTTTTTAAAATAGTGTACACATTTTGTTTCATGCTTAATGTATAAAGATTATTACCTATTTAATTTTTTGACTTACGTCAAAAAAAAAAATGTTTTGAGGGCGTAGGACTGAGTAAAGATACACCGGCGGTCTGTTGGTCCACAAAATCATCGTCTTCTATAATTGTAACTTCTGATGGTCGATGATCCAAACCAATTATTGCAGGTAACAGCTGGGTAAATGTTGAGTATCCTATAGACGTTTGAATTAATATTTAAATATATTTATACAAAATATATACATTTTCACTTTAAAATACATACAATTGACATAAAAACAACATATAGTAATAATATGAATTACCTGAAAATTGGATGTCTTCCAGTTTTAAAATATATGAAAAATCCATATATATAACAACTGTTAAATACTTGAAGAAACCTTATGAGAGAGAGAGAGAGAGAGAGAGAGAGAGAGAGAGATAGAGAGAGAATGGGTTGCAGGTGGTAAATATGATCAAATATATTTATCTATGGTATCATTATGCTAACATTTAGCTACATTCAACAAGCAACATCTAAAATGAAAAAGTAATGTAATGTTTGGTTATGTAACTGAATATCCACTAGGTGGTGCCATTGGTCCACTCTTGAGTATAGCTTAGCTATGAGTGTTCACAGAACACGTGCAAATTAAGTTTCAATGGTCACATACACAGTGTTAGCAGATGTTAATTTTATAGCTTATAGTTCCAACAGTGTAGTAATAGCTAACAAGTAATATCTACCAATTCCCCAAAACTACCTAATACACACAAAATCAAACAATTCCTCACAAACTACATAACACACACACACAAATCTAAAAAGGCTGAATGTGAATATGTACATATAGATATATGGATGAACGGTGGCCGAGTGGCATAGGCATGGTGCAATAGATGGTATAAAATACACTATATACATGAGATATGAGTAATGTAAGATATGTAAACATTATTAGTGTCATTGATTTAAAGTGTGTTTAAAGTTAATTTACTAGTGATCCATTTATTAAAGTGTCCTCTGATTGGATCTCAGTGTTGGCAAAAGCCTCTCTGAGTTAGTGGGGGGCTATTTAACCGCCTGATAAATATGTTTTATCCAAAACATTTTGGGATAAACACCTACGTAGACCCTGGGTTTTATCCTAAACATTTTGGCCCTGTAGACCCTAGTCCATTCCATGGCCATAATAACCATCGTTATGTTTGGAGGAAAACGGGGGAGGCTTGTAAGCAGAATAACACCATCCCAACCGTGAAGCACGGGGGTGGCAGCATCATGTTGTGGGGGTGTTTTGCTGCAGGAGGGACTGGTGCACTTCACAAAATATATGGCATCATAAGGGAGGAAAATGAAGTGGATATATTGAAGCAACATCTCAACATATCAGTCAGGAAGTTAAAGCTTGGTCGCAAATGGGTCTTCCAAATGGACAATGACCCCAAGCATACTTCCAAAGATGTGGCAAAATGGCTTAAGGACAACATGGAGTGATGGAGTGGCCATCACAAAGCCCTGACCTCAATCCTATAGAAAATATGTGGCCAGAACTGAAAAAGCGTGTTCAAGCAAGGAGGCCTACAAACCTGACTGAGTTACACCAGCTCTGTCAGGAGGAAGGGACCAAAATTCACCCAACTTATTGTGGGTAGCTTGTGGAAGGCTACCCGAAACATTTGACCCAAGTTAAACAATTTAAAGGCAATGCTACCAAATACTAATAGAGTGTATGTAAACTTCTGACCCACTGGGAATGTGCTGAAATAAATCATTCTCTCTACTATTATTCTGACATTTTACATTCTTAATATAAAGTGGTGATCCTAACTGACCTAAGACAGGGAATTTTTACTCGGATTAAATGTCTGGAATTGTGAAAAACTGAGTTTAAATGTATTTGGCTAAGGTGTATGTAAACTTCCAACCCCAACTGTGTGTATATATATATATATGTCTATACTACCCTTCAAACGTTTGGGGTCACTTAGAAATGTCCTTGTTTTTGAAAGAAAAACAAAAAAAATTGTACATTAAAATAACATCAAATTGATCAGAAATACAGTGTAGACATTGCTAACGTTGTAAATGACTATTGTAGCTGCAAACGGCAGATTTTTTATGGAATATCTACATAGGCATAAAGAGGCCCATTATCAGCAACCATCACTCCTGTGTTCCAATGGCACGTTGTGTTAGCTAATCTAAGTTTATAATTTTAAAGGCTAATTGATCATTAGAAAACCATTTTGCAATTATTTTAGCACAGCTGAAAAATGTTGTGCTAATTAAAGAAGAAATAAAACGGGCCTTTTTTAGACTAGTTGAGTATCTGGAGCATCAGCATTTGTGGGTTTGATTACAGGCTCAAAATGGCCAGAAACAAAGAACTTTCTTCTGAAACTTGTCAGTCTATTCTTGTTCTGAGAAATGAACGCTATTCCATGCGAGAAATTGCCAAGAAACTGAAGATCTCATACAACGCTGTGTACTACTCCCTTCACAGAACAGCACAAACTGGCGCTAACCAGAAAAGAAAGAGGAGCGGGAGGCCCCGGTGCACAACTGAGCAAGAGAACAAGTACATTAGAGTGTCTAGCTTGAGAAACACATGCCTCACAAGTCCTCAACTGGCAGCTTCATCAAATAGTACCCGCAAAACACCAATCTCAAAGTCAACAGTGAAGAGGCGACTCCGGGATGCTGGCCTTCTAGGCAGAGTTGCAAAGAAAAGCCATATCTAGCCAATAAAAAGAAAATATTAAGATGGGCAAAAGAACACTAGACACTGGACAGAGGAACTCTGCCTCGATGGCCAGCATCCCGGAGTTAAGTACTTAAGTGCTCTAAAACCACCCTTGTGAAAAACAAAATGCCTCCAGCTATCCATCACTTCTGTAAATAAAAACACAGAATATCCAATGCATTAATTAATTAAATAGCTTTAGCCTACATGACGTGGTTCATCTGATGATGGTGCACATGGGCCTTTTTATATAATGAATATGAAATCGGAGGGCAGTAATGATTAAATATTAAAGCATTAGACCTCTCACTCAAGGTATCAGTCATAAAAAAATGTATACTTAAATCCGGACTAGTTGGAGATAAGAGTACATGGTCATAAAGGCTAGATCATTTTTCAAGCTGTTCAAACATTCATAGATGACCAATAGGGTCAAATAATAATCAGTGGTTGTAGAGGATGCAACCGGTCAGCACCTCAGGAGTAAATGTCATTAGGCTTTTCATAGCCGAGCATTCAGAGGTCAAGACAGCAAGTGCGTGTGCGTGTGAGAGAGAGAGAATCGAAACACACACACACAGTAACGAGTGTTAATGAGTTCGGATAGCCGATCTGTTATCCAACGATTAGTTTAACAGCCCGGGTTGGTCGTGGAGCCGGGGGAAGTGCAACTAAAATGTAGCTGAGATGTACTGTACAGTAAGTTGAAATAAACATCTGCATTTTGAAAGTCTTTTTTTAATCGTTATTTTATTAACGAAAGCAGAAAGATGTTGATGAACAGACACTGTGTAAAACTTTGTGGAGTATCGAATACATTGCAAGTGGGAAGGATTTTCACGCGACCACGGGTAAAACCTTACTGATGATCAATGTATTTGTTGCATTGTTGTATCGTCAGTTTCTTGCTGGTAGGCTTGGCAGAGTTACGGATGAATTTTTCACAATAAAGTAGGCTAACGAAGGCAACAAATTGTTGCTTACTGGAACACCCAAAGTCATCCAATTGTTATAATGGGGCGGCAGGGTAGCCTAGTGGTTAGAGCGTTGGACTAGTAAAATAAGAATTTGTTCTTAAACTGACTTGCCTAATTAAAATAAAGGTAAATAATAATAATAATAATAGGAAGTGGAAGAAACACTGTATGTGTAGGGTTAGTTGGTGGTGCATTTTTTTCTCCTTTCCATTTAAGTTTTTGTATCACAAAATGTAACGTGAGTGACCACACACTACCGCACAGTAGGTGGCGGCATGTACAAAACAACATGTATGAACGCCATGATACAAAATAAGAAAAGGAAGACGAAGAAACAAGAAGAAAGATATTGCCAAAGATTTTTTATAAGTAACCCAAGATAGACAAAAGCCTGTTGTAGCTAAAACAAGCAATGAGGGTGGGCAGAGCCAAGAACGAGCTAACGAGATCTTATTGGCGCGCTCTAGCATGTATTTGCATATTTCCGTTAGGGAAAGCCTATTACGTGAAGTGCGCCGTGTGCAATAACTCAATTCGCCCTTGCGTTCCTTCTAAAGAAAGCAAAAGGCAAAGTCTACAACACTTAGTCCACTCTGTTCGTAACAGATTATAGTTTTGAAAACTGTATTGAGATCAACTGTTTCATTGATGACAAAATTAGAAGAATATCGACCAAAATCCATCTCGCTCCATCTTCTCCCACTGTCGTCCACTGGGCTTCCTATCATCACCATATTTGTTAGTGAGTGGAAACGCCCAGATGCTTCACATTTATACATCCGGTAAAATATCTGGCTCATTGTTCAATCTGTTATATTACTGCTTGGCTGGGGAAGTGCCACGGTGTCCAACAGAGGTGAACGTTACAGTAGTTTGTGTTGTGACAGTGGTTGTGAGATAGAGTCCGCTGTGCGTTTTATTGTTTGCATTTATTTTCCTTCAAGGATCATTATATGAAAACTCCAATCTGGATCGCAGCGCTAACAACAGGAAGAAGATAGAGGAATTCTCTAGGTCTTCTCGTGACAAACTGGTCCAGTCGAAGAACAAAATGTTCTCCAAATTTACATCGATTCTACAGCACGCAGTCGAGGCGGTGAGTTTTCATTTATGTGGAAGATGTCAAACCTCTGGAAGAAAGGTTCAATCGAGGTCGGGGACAATTGGGCCTAACTGGATGTTCTATTGAAGTTAACCACGTAACTGTTAGCGGATGCCAGCTAGCTTTGCCAGATGTGATCGTAGGTGCTGCTAACGCTAACAGCAGAGGTGTCCAACAAAGCCTAACTAGCTAACGTTAGTTGGCTAGCTAAAACTTTCGCTCTGGTTTCTGGGCTTGTTTCACTTCATATTAAGCAATGTGATTGAAATAATTAGCTAAAGCTGTTAGCTACACTGCCCTGATTATGGCCGGCTTAGCTAACGTTAGCAAGCTAATGTTTACATCTCTGCCATCTGTAAAAAAAGAAAAAGCTTGAAATGGGTATGGTCTAATTGAGTCAACACCACAGAAAACAAATCTAAGTTTAGCTTTCCTAACTAACTACGTTATCCCAAAGGTCGGCATATAAGTTGTTTGTCTGAAACCTGCTTTGTATACACCTCTGACTTTTTGACGTTACCATACGGGGTTCCCGTCAAGCGAGAAAGGCGAATTAATTGTTGTGATGTACATGCGAGTCTAGTTAGTCGGCTGCTGAACGTTTTCATCTGCTTTCAAACGTTAGCAAGGGTTGGATATCTGGTAGATTTCTCCACACCCTTGTTGATAAGATGACTTGTCGGTGTTGCGCAAACGAGATTGACTGTACTATATATATATATATTAATTACTGTTATAAGACACTACATTTGGGGGCTACAAGAAGTAGGCCGACATGTGCAGAGTGAAAAGATCTGCTCAAGCAGATGACAAGTTTGTGCGTCTTGCCTGGTCAAGAGTCTGGTTGCTTTACACACAGACTGGCAGTAGGCCTGTAGTAAAGATTGCTAAACTAATTAATCAGACACTGGTTAATCAGACAAAATTGTGTGATTAACAGGGTTTTGATTTGATTTCTGTTCCTGTTCCAGCTTGCGCCTTCACTGCCCTTGCAGGAGGACTTTGTGTATCACTGGAAAGCCATCACACATTACTACATAGAGACATCAGGTAAGACCAATAAACAACACTTAATAGACATCAAGTACGAGTTTCAAATCACTGTAAACAGACATGGAGTAGAGATATGTTATCAATGATGTGTTACCTGTAACCACAATGTGATTCGAAAGCAATATTTGTTTGTTTATTTCTTCTGTGTCAGATGACAAAGCACCTGTGACAGACACCAACATCCCGTCTCATCTGGAGCAGATGCTGGACATCCTGACGCAGGAGGAGTCAGAGAGAGAGTCTGGAGAGACTGGGCCCTGCATGGAGTACCTGCTGCACCACAAGATCCTAGAGACCCTCTTCACCCTGGGCAAGGCCGACGTAAGGGGAACAATGCCCTTTTCACACTATCATGCCACTCAAACCACACTGAACTGGCTCTGACATTTTTTTTCTCTTCACATTGTCCTTTTCAGCAACTTTAGTGGATGTGTAACCAGGCGAGCACAGTACAGCAAGACTTTGCTCAGTAGTGAGGAAAAAAGTAAAAGACCTCACTGCACTCTGTTGGATAGTTAGCCTATACCAAATCATGTTAGAAAGACCAGATCAAGTATGAAAAGTACCATGGTGTATCTTAATCTATTGGGGTTGTTTTGTCTCCATCAGTGTCCTCCGGGAATGAAGCAGCAGGTTCTGAGTTTTTACACCAAGCTGCTAGGACGCATTCACCAGCCTCTTCTGCCCCACATCAATGTCCATAGACCTGTACAGGTGAGATCCAATACGTTTTACTTTGTAGATATGGATGGTTTTAACACGTGGATGTGTTTACTATGTAGATGTCATTTGTACACAGTTTCAGTGTGAAGTAGTGTGTCTCTCTGGTTGACTCCTCAGAAACTCATCCGTCTTTGTGGAGAGATCCTGGCTGCTCCCACGGAGAACGAGGAGATCCAGTTCCTCTGCATTGTCTGTGCCAAACTAAAGCAGGACCCCTACCTCGTTAACTTCTTCCTGGAGGTAAGTATGATGTCCATAAGATGCTACCATAACAGAGGCAGCAGGGTTGTCTTCATTGGGCACCAAATGCTCTGAAATGGATTTAAATAGAAAGGTACTTACTATCTGTACTTATCCAAAAAAACAACATTTGGCTTATTTTTTTCATGTTGCAAAACGTTTTGTTAGTGTACCCTAATGAAAACGAGTCAGGACGTTTCAGTAAGGAGACTTGAGAGATGGCTGAACTGACGTCACACAGTTTGAATCCTTCAATAGTTTTTTTCCCCCTTGCATCTCCTGGTTCGCAGAATAAAGTGAAGAGGCCTGACCCAAAGAGGCCTGGTGTAGAGGGGGTTAGGGAGGACTTGGCTTCACCAGACACAGGTCAGCCCCAGGCAGAGGGACAGGCAGCTGAATCACCTGAGGAGCCCAAGTCTGCTGCTGCCCAGTCCAACAACAACAACTACAACATAGTCACATCTCTCCTCAACCTCACCAAGAGTCCGGTCAGTACCTCCTCATACCACAGATCTGAGACCAGGTTACTCAAACCACACTGATGATTAATATAGTCTGTTTTGATTTGAGGTTGCAGTGGGAATAGGCTTAGTGGTGTTTTTAATGTAGCTTGAACTGTGTTTGTTGTTTGAGTAGCATCTATATTCATGCTTTCCTCTCTCTCTGTCTCTCAGGATGGCAGGATAGTGGTGAAGGCATGCGAGGGCCTCATGCTGCTGGTCAGTCTGCCTGAGCCGGCCGCGGCCAAGTGTCTGACGGAGAACACTGAGCTCTGTGAACTCTTGACTGACAGACTGTCAGCCTTCTACAAGGCTCTCCCCATGTCCATGGATCCGCTGGATATTGAGACAGTGGAGTCAGTCAACTGGGGGTGAGGCTTTGCTGTCCACTCCTCATGCTACCTCTGCTTTGTCAGAGAGACCGTACCTTCAGAAAGTATGCACACCCCTTGGATTTTCCAAATTTAGTTGTGTTACAGCCTGAATTTAAAATGGATTCAATTGAGATTTTGTCACTGGCCTACACACAATATCCCATAATGTCAATGTGGAATTATATTTTTTAGAAAGGTTTACAAATTCATAAAAAAATGTAAAAGCTGAATATACTTGAGTCAATGAGTTTTCACCCCTTTGTTATGGCAAGCCTAAATAAGTTCTGGAGTAAAGTCCCATAATAAGTTGCATGGACACACTCTGTGTGCATTAAGTGTTTAACATACATTTTGAATGACTACCTCATTTAGGTTCCACACGCAATTATCTGTAAGGTCCCTCAGTCAAAGATGGTACAAATAAAAAGAAAGGCAGACATTTAATATCTCTTTGAGCATGGTAAAGTTATAAATTCTGCTTTGGATGGTACACCCAGTCACCCCAAAGATACAGGCGTTCTTCCTAACTCAGTTGCCGGAGAGGAAGGAAACCGCTCAGGGATTTCACAATGAGGCCAGAGTTTAATGGCTGTGGTAGAACTGAGCATGAATCAACTAACCTAAATGACAGAGTGAAAAGAAGGATGCCTGTACAGAAACACAAATATTCCAAAACAAGCATCTTGTTTGCAATAACGTTCTTAATACAAAGTGTTATGTTTAGGGAAAATCCAACACATCACTGAGTACCACCTGGTTATCTGCTTTCCAACAGACACGAGAAGACATTCACCTTTCAGCAGAACAATAACCTAAAACAAAAGGCCAAATATACACTGGAGTTGCTTACCAAGACAACATTTTAGTGTTCCTGTGTGGCCTAATTGCATTTTTAACTTAAATTGGCCTGAAAATCCATGGTAAGACTTCAAGATTGCTGTCTAGCAATGATCAACAACCAACTTGACAGAGCTTGAAGAATTTAAAAAGAATGTGCAAATATTGTACAATCCAGGTGTGCAACATTCTTACACTTACTCAGAAAGACTCACAGCAGTAATCGCTGCCAAAGGTGATTATAACGTGTGTGATACTATTATCAATGAGATATTTCTCTTTCATTTTCAATAAATTAGCAAATATGTTTAAAAACATGTTTTCTCTTTGTCATTATGGGGCATTGTGTGTAGATGGTTGAGGGGGAAAATATATTTAATCTATTTTGAATTCAGGCTGTAACACAACAAACTGTGGAATAAGTCCAGGGATATGAATACTTTCTGAAGGCACTGTAATGCTACATATAGTGTGTGTGTCCAAAATGGCACCCTATTCCCAAATAGTGCACTATTTTTGACCAGGTTCTAAAAACTTGTGTAATTGCGTCAGATGCTCCATCATGTTCTGGGGGGAGATGTATGAGAAAAGATCCTAACCAGACTAGCGAAGTCTCAACCTCCTAAACGGGAACTCTCAGTCAAAGCATGGGCCAAATGTCCACTTCCGAAATTCGAAAGATGCGAACAACTGCGAAATCATGATTTGTCCAAATGATCAGTGATGAATAAATCAACATTTTCTCATTGGTCATTGCAGTCTGGTGATGGATGCTGTGATGCCAGCCTATGTTACGTGTGTCTGTCCAAGAGAGATTAGGGCACATAGACTACTTTTGAACAGAGCCTCATGGGCTCTGGTCAAAAGTATTGCACTATATGGTTTTGTTTGGGACACATCTGCAGCATACCCCTTCTCTAAATTAGTTTCAGTGAATGGTCTGCCAAGGGAAAATTGTAGGGAAGTGCATCTTTCCCTTTCAAGACGATTCGATATGTATACATGGGTTCCGATGCAATACAGGAATGATACATTTTAGTTTGAAACTATTCGGTTTGATTAGAGAAAGAATCGATGCGATACGATTCGATGTACTAACATTTGTTGAGGCCCACTCATGCCACTCATCCGCTGCCATCACCTAATGTTTCAGCATGATAATGCACAGTCCCATGTTCCAAGGATCTGTACACAATTCCTAAAAGCTGAAAATGTCCCAGTTCTTCCTTGGCCTACATACTCAACAGACATGTCACCCGTTGAGCATGTTTGGGATGCTCTGGATCGAAGTGTACGGCAGCGTGTTCCAGTTCCAGCCAATTTCCAGCAACTTCACACAACCATTGAAGAGGAGTGGGACATTCCACTTGCCACAATCAACAGCCTGATCAACTTAATGTGAAAAAGACATGTCACGCTGCATGAGGCAAATGCCCAGCATGTGAAATCAATAGGGCCTAATTTATTTATTTAAATTAACTGATTTCCTTATGAACTGTATAACTCAGTAAAATCTTTGAAATTGTTGCGTTTATATTTTTGTTCAGTATAAATTACAATATGCTGCTGATGGAGCTCATGAGCTGGGCCTCTGTATGTCCGTGTAACAAAAATAACATTAGGAACACCTTCCTAATATTGAGTTGCCCTCAGAACATCCTCAATTTGTTGGGGCATGGACTCTACAAGGTGTCGAAAGCGTTCCACAGGGATGCTGCCCCATATTGACTTCAATGCTTCCCAAAGTTGTCAAGTTGGCTTGATGTCTTTTGGGTGGAGAACCATTTCCCAGAATGGTCAAGTGTGAAAAACCCAGCCGCATTGCAGTTCTTGAACACTCAAACTGGTGCGCATGTCACCTACTACCATACTTTGTTACTTTGTTCAAAGGCATTGTCTTGCCCATTCATCCTCTGAATGACACACACAATTATAGAATGAATATGCATCTTGATCAATTAAGAATCGGCATCAGAAAAGTATAATATCTAATTGTGTCTGTTGCAGACTGGATGTGTATAACATGAAGGATGATGCTGCCATCTTCACTGGGAAGCGAGCACTCATCTCCTTCCTATCTTGGCTCGATTACTGCGACCAGCTCATCAAAGAGGCTCAGAAGGTAATGAGCAACACCACTGACTCACCATCGGCTGGAAGATTCTTTAAATAGTACACCGACTTGTTAGAATTTAATTCAGCAAAAACACAAGATAATACAATTAGCTATATATAGAAGACTCACATTACATACATCTATAGTTTTTATATCAAAGTGACTTTGTAGTAATGAAACATTTCTTGGGTCTTGTACCCTAAGACGGCGGCTGCAGTGTTGGCTAAAGCAGTGAGAGAGAGGTTCTTTGTGGCGGTCATGGAGCCCCAGCTGATGCAGACGTAAGTCCCTATTCAGAGGAACACTCAATGAAAGATTACAATGTAATTTTGCTGTGTCAGTGGATGACAGTGTCCCTTCTGCCCCCCTTTTAGGTCGGAGGTGGGCATCCTGACCTCCACGGCGTTGCTTAACAGGATCATCCGCCAGGTGACCTCGGAGGCCTTGCTGCAGGACATGGTCTACTTCCTCCTAGGGGAGGAGAAAGGACCAGAGACCCTAGCCAGCATTGCCCAAAACCCCCTCCGACACAGACTCATAGAGCACTGTGACCACCTGTCAGATGAGGTGACCACCCATATTCATGCATAATACACTGTTATCTACACCTTGATACACACACTCTGCCTCTGGGTTTGACATGGGGACAAATATACAGTATTTTTCCAAGGTGATGCTACGGAAGTAGAGAAGACTGTTTGGTCTCCTATTCAAATCAATGCCCCAACGTGTTATATTTTAGTGCGAAAGCTGCTCCTTCATGGAACTCTCTGTCAGCGAAGTCTTTTGTCCGGGCACCCGCCAGCCTGGGCGTGCTCTCTCACCACATTGGCTGAGAAACATCAGGCTGGTGGTTTTGGCAGGAAAACTCAGTTTAACCTGGGTAAAAACAGTTGTATACCTAGTAGCCTTATCATAGTGATATTTCCTATGCTCTGCATTCTCTGCCTTCCTTTTAGACAGAATAAATAAAACCAGGTTGGGTGAATAATTTTGAAAATGTAATCCATAAGCCTACTAATACATCAATGAATGAATGTAAAACATGCACATATTCAATTTAAGAAACTGAGGAACTGAAAGAAAATATACTGCTCAAAAAAATAAAGGGAACACTAAAATAACACATCCTAGATCTGAATGAATGAAATATTCTTATTAAATACTTTTTTCTTTACATAGTTGAATGTGCTGACAACAAAATCACACACACATTATCAATGGAAATCAAATTTATCAACCCATGGAGGTCTGGATTTGGAGTCACACTCAAAATTAAAGTGGAAAACCACACTACAGGCTGATCCAACTTTGATGTAATGTCCTTAAAACAAGTCAAAATGAGGCTCAGTAGTGTGTGTGTGGCCTCCACGTGCCTGTGTGACCTCCCTACAACGCCTGGGCATGCTCCTGATGAGGTGGCGGATGGTCTCCTGAGGTATCCCCTCCCAGACCTGGACTAAAGCATCCGCCAACGCCTGGACAGTCTGTGGTGCAACTGTTGGTGGATGGAGAGAGACATGATGTCCCAGATGTGCTCAATTAGATTCAGGTCTGGAGAACGGGCGGCCCAGTCCATAGCATCAATGCCTTCCTCTTGCAGGAACTGCTGACACTCCAGCCACATGAGGTCTAGCATTGTCTTGCATTAGGAGTAACCCAGGGCCAACCGCACCAGCATGTGGTCTCACAAGGGGTCTGAGGATCTCATCTCGGTACCTAATGGCAGTCAGGCTACCTCTGGCGAGCACATGGAGGGCTGTGCGGCCCCCCAAAGAAATGCCACCCCACACCATGACTGACCCACCGCCAAACCGGTCATGCTGGAGGATGTTGCAGGCAGCAGAACGTTCTCCACGGTGTCTCCAGACTCTGTCACGTGCTCAGTGTGAACCTGCTTTCATCTGTGAAGAGCACAGGGCGCCAGTGGCAAATTTGCCAATCTTGGTGTTCTCTGGCAAATGCCAAACGTCCTGCACGGTGTTGGGCTGTATAAGCACAACTCCCACCTGTGGACGTCGGCCCTCATACCACCCTCATTGGAGTCTGTATCTGACTGTTTGAGCAGACATGCACATTTGTGGCCTGCTGGAGGTCATTTTGCAGGGCTCTGGCAGTGGTCCTCCTGCTCCTCCTTGCACAAAGGCGGAGGTAGCGGTCCTGCTGCTGGGTTGTTGCCCTCCTACGGCCTCCTCCACATCTCCCGATGTAGTGGCCTGTCTCCTGGTAGTGCCTCCATGCTCTGGACACTACGCTGACAGACACAGCAAACCTTCTTGCCACAGCTCGCATTGATGTGCCATCCTGGATGAGCTGCACTACCTGAGCCACTTGTGTGGGTTGTAGACTCAGTCTCATGCTACCGCTAGAGTGAAAGCACCGCCAGCATTCAAAAGTGACCAAAACATCAGCCAGGAAGCATAGGAACTGAGAAGTGGTCTGTGGTCACCACCTGCAAAACCACTCCTTTATTGGGGGTGTCTTGCTAATTGCCTATAATTTCAACCTGTTGTCTATTCCATTTGCACAACAGCATGTGAAATTGATTGTCAATCAGTGTTGCTTCCTAAGTGGACAGTTTGATTTCACAGAAGTGTGATTGACTTGGAGTTACATTGTTTAAGTGTTCCCTTTTATTTTTTTGAGCAGTATATATTTCAACCTTGTAAAAATTAATTTTCTTTCAATTTGCACAGGTAGGAAGGTGTCCAGGCAATTGTGAGCTGATAGACCATTAGGCTAGGTGTGAATGTTCTGAAGCTTAATTCTAATCCATCACGAATACAACAGAAACCCATCGACCCCTTATGCGCCGTCAGCGGGACAAAAGTATTGCTCAGTCTATAAGATGGTTCGCTAATAATGGCAGCACCATTTTATCAAATGTTGATATTTTACAGTTTTCATGGGCATACAAATCCAAAACGTTATATGCGATTGCAAAATTGAATGCGTTAACCGAAAGAGTCATTTGCCTTGCATGGTTCTCAATATGCATAGGCTAATAGGGCTTCTTGTTGACTGCACATTGGGTATCCAGCTGTTTATTCAGGCATAGGGTAGTTTTCAATCATCAGCTGATCCAATAAATATTTTTTTGAAAGACAGTCAAGTACTAGCTTGATATTCTGGTTGAAACAGGAATTGTGGGTGCTTTTTTTTTCTTCTTTTTCTCAGGAATGAATTTGAACATATTTTCCACTTGCTGGAGCTGGACCATGTTTTAGACTCACAATTAGTGCCAGCATGCTGCTGTGGACAGTGCCAATGATAATCACAAAAGTAAAAAAAAATATACAGGATTGTGAGTTTGGTGAATTTTCACTCAACTTTGAATTTTAGATTGAGTAAACATACAATTCAACTTGAGTATTTATTCTACCTTATTTGCATATTTCGCAGTGTGCCTTGCCTTGAATGAATTGTAGTTACCACCCATGACTGTTTTTGTTAGCGACAGATACATGTTTGTTCTATTCAATGGCCTTCAGGCCTGTAGCCTTCACTAAATGTGTCTAATAATAATAATGTATTACATTTGAAAAGAATCAAGTGCTTTTCATTATACATACATACATACATACATACATACATACATACATACATACATCATTATACATGCATAAAATAGAAAAACAAAAATTAAGAAATACACTGAGTATACAGAACATTAGGAAGACCTGCTCTTTCCATGAAATAGACTGACCAGGTGAAAGCTACAATCCCCTGTTATCTGTTACATCCACTTCTATCAGTGTAGATGAAGGGGAGGAGACGGGTTAAAGAAAATTGAGACATGGATTGTGTATGTACGCCATTCAGAGGGTGAATGGACAAGACAAAATATTGAACTGCCTTTGAATTGGGTATTGTAGCAGGTGCCAGGCACACCAGTTTGTGTGTCAAGAACAGCAACGCTGCTGGGTTTAATGCTCAACAGTTTCCCATGTGTACCAAGAATGGTCCACCACCCAAAGGACATGCAGCCAACTTTACACAACTGTAGGAAGCATTGAAGATCCTACATCTGTACTGCACTCAATGCCAAAGCGCTAACCCCAGTCTAAATGCATGTGTCACACGAATGGGCATTACAGGATGTCCAAATTGTCATGAATAAGTTAAGTGCGCTGTCCCTGTATTTTGATGTGTTACCATGACAACTGGCCTTAGACATTGTATCACCATTAGGATAACATGGCCTAAATGCTTTGCCATTATATTTCTCTTCTCATAAAGACCTCATTGGATTAGAGCCATACCAATCCACATAGCTGCGTGAGGTAGGAGTGCTGGGGGTGCTCCAGCACCCAATATAGCCATCTGCAGCACGGGTCCGATGCCATTTTCGGCTTTATAGGTGAGGCAGAGAATTTTATAGTCAATTCTTTGAGAAATAGGTAGCCAATGGAGATCAGCAAGGATGGGGTTGATGTGGGCAGACTTTTTTTTGGTGTGTCAGAATCCTTGCATCACTGAGTTTGGATGAGCTGTAGCTTATGGAATGGAATTTGCAGGCAGGCCCCAAAGTACTCTTCCCATAATTAATTCTGGAGAAAATGAGCTTTTCTGCTTCAGATGTGGTGAGAGAGTCTTAGGCGGGAGATGTTCTTCAGATGAAAGAATTACGTTTTACAAATGTGACTAATGTGGTCATTGAAGGAGAGGGCATGGTCGAATTTCACACCCAAATTAATGATGACTGACGAGAAGGGGATGATGTGGCCATTTATGACAGGGCAGATGCTGCAGGAGTTGATCTGCTAGGGGGTGCCTATCAGCATTGCTTCTGTCTTGCTGCTGTTGAGTTGTAGGAAGCTGTTCTGCCTCCAAGATTTTACCTCTTCCAGTCAGTTGGACAATGTTAACAGAGCAGATGTTGTGTCAGGCTTTGTTTTAATGGACACCTTTGTGTCATCTGCGTAGCAGTGGAATTGGACACTTGTCTGAAGATCTGGCCAACTGGGAACATGTAGGAAGAGGATAGGTCCGAACACTGACCCTTGTGGGTCACTGCAAGGGTCTTGCCTCTCCGAGAGTAATGTACTGCTTGCGGTTAGAGAGGTAGGAAGTGATCCAGTTTAGGGTGGTCTCACAGATGCCAGTGTGCTCTCTGAGGTGCGATCTACTGTATCAAAAGCCGCACTGAGGTACAGAAGAATCAAGATGGTGGGGGATCCTGTATCTGCAGCCATAAGGATGTCATTGACAACCTTCACCAGGGCTGTCTCAGTACTGTGCATGGGCCTGAAGCCAGACTGAAGCACCTCCATAAAGATGGATAGCACTGAGGTGTGACTGAAGCTGAGATGCCAATATCTTCTCCAGGACTTTACATAAAAATAGGAGGTTGGAAATGGGCTTATTGTTTGAGAGGTCTTGGTCAAGGGATGATTTCTTGAGGGGTGATGCGATTTTGAACAGTGACGGAACATGCCCAGTGTGGAATGACTTGTTGAACAGGTTGGTTACAAACTGGATGAGAGCAGCTGATCATGTTTTGAACAGTGATGTTGAAATAGGGTCGAGGGTGCCACTGGTAGTTTAGGTGATTTTAAACACCACATCAGGTGAGACTAGAGCAAAGTCACTTAGATATGGGTGGTGGGCTTGGAGTCAGTGTGGGGTTGAGTTTGGAGGATACAATGTTCTGTCGGATGGTGTTGATTTTAGCCTTTAACTCAGCAAATCCGTAACATTGTGGCTGTGTGAGGGCCAGAGTCTGTAGGGTGGAGGAGGCGACGGATGGTGGGGAAAATAAATTCCTGAGATTTCCTCTGTTAGGGCTGTGGAAGTCATGAAAGTTTGTCAGCTGTTGGTTGTCAAGCAAATAACTTCCGGTCTCAAGGTAATTGACCGGATTAACAAACACATTTAGCGGCTCCTGGGTTCCACGTATAGCCTACAAGCCACTGATGCAACCCTTTTTAGAACATTTGAAAAAGTCTAACATCCATGTAATATAGCCTACACCACCACAATACATACATTATTTATTTTAGGTGACATGATATGAAGAAAATGTAGTCTATTTCAGAACAGAATAGCATACTCGGAGTTGTCCGTATGTTAGGCCCTGATCTGGCTATGCAATATGCCTGTGGGTTACACTAGTTCATTTAGCAGAAAAGATTTGCTTAGAATTCCATGGTGTTATTTTATATTATTATATTATGAAGAATACAATTTTTATATATATATATATATATATATATATATCTATATCTCTCCAAAGGATTTGAAGGTGTGCGCACATGCGGCTATTCTGTGTTGAGCGGTTAACAAAGAAACTGGTACTCCTATATGCTTAATTTAGAGTTATTTATGTAACTTTAGTTGTGATATAAACGTTGGACTATATGTTTTGATTTTGAATACATTCTAACACTGCATGATGCAACTCTAATGATGATTTGGAAAAAATTTGCATGAAAGGCATGGGCTTTGCTTTGTTTATTGCACACTTCATCAGTCTCTCATTCAAAATTTGAGAAGCACTTGATAATGCCTTGAATTTCCCGGCTGCATCCCCATTGTGTGGCCTTGGGCTGAATATAATAATTATAATTTCCTTCTCCAGGCTGCGTGCCGAAGCACCTCACTCATATGGCTCTCCTTCACGTGATCAGGTCTTTTTTCACAGGCTACAAGTGAAGACACACAACTGCGCGGTCCTTATCCAATTATTAGGCGCATATTGGAAGAACTGTCCACATTTACTTTTCGTCAGCCAACAAGATGAGTAGGCCTAACGAACAGCAAAAGCACTAGTCTGTCAACTGTCGACTATCCCTCATAGTACTAAAGTTGACCTATTCTGTGCAAGAAATCCAATATTCCAAATATTCCAGGTGTGTGATGCGATAGATCCAAAATTAATACAACCACTAGCATCCCAAAAAACTGTTTTAAGAACGTGTAGCTTAAAATGTTGATGAACTATTAGGTCATTTCTTCACATTATAAGTGCAGCAATGCGCACACGGCAGTAGGATATAAGTGAAAATCTTCCATTAGCTCGAAAACACCATTCTCAAAAGTGACCACAAGTGAGATTATGCATGTACTGCTTTTATTATAAAGGTGCATTTTTTATGGTGAAAATGATCTTCCCCAAAAATTTTACTCGTGCTGCGTATGTCTGACAGGCTCTACACCCGTTGTAAAGTGGATTAATGGGCTTCATTTTAACCTGTCTAGGACTCGCCAACAGCCAATGAAATTGCAGGGCGCCAAATTCAATCAACAGAGATCTCATAATTCAATTGTTTCAAACATACAAGTATTAGGCACCATTTTAAAGAAACATTCTCCTTAATCCAACCACAGTGTTGGATTTCAAAAAAGCTTTTCGGCGAAAGCAGAACATATCATTATGTTAGGTCAGCAACTAGTCACAAAGCATACAGCGATTTTCCAACCAAAGAGGAGTCACAAAAAGCAGAAATAGAGAAAATTAATCACTAACCTTTGATATTCTTCATCAGATGACACTCCCGGGACATGTCACACAATACATGTATGTTTTGTTTGATCAAGTTCATATTTATTTCCAAAAACCTCAGTTTACATTTGGCTTTGCTTCCAAAACATCCTGTGGATTTGCAGAGAGCCACATATATTTACAGAAATACTCATTGATAAAAGATACAAGTGTTATTCACAGACTTAAAGATATACTTCTTCTTAATGCAACCACTGTGTCAGATTTAAAAAAAACTGAGTACACTGATCAGAGACCAAAACAACCCAAAAAGATAAACACCATTTTGGAGTCAACATAAGTCAGAAATAGCGTTATAAATATTCACTTATCTTTGATGATCTTCATCAGAATGCACTCCCATGAATCCCAGTTCCACAATAAATGTTTGATTTGTTCCATAAAGTCCATAATTTATGTCCAAATAACTCCTTTTGGTTTGCGTGTTCAGTACACAATCTAAACTCACGACTCGCGGCCAGGTCCAGGCAAAAGTTCAGACGAAAAGTTACATTACAGTCTGTAGAAACATGTCAAACGATGTATAGAATCAATCTTTAGGATGTTTTTATCATAAATCTTCAATAATGTTCCAACCGGAGAATTCCTTTGTCTTCAGAAAAGCAATGGAACGCGAGCTACCTCTCATGTGAATGCGCGTGACCAGCTTGTGGCAATCTGCCAGACCACTGACTCAAAGAGCCCTTATGAGCCCCTCCTTTATAGTAGAAGCCTCAAACAAGTTTCTAAAGACTGTTGACATCTAGTGGAAGTCGTAGGACGTGCAAAATGACCCCATAGACACTGTGTATTCGATAAGCCAAGAGTTCAAAAACTACAAACCTCAGATTTCCCACTTCCTGGTTGGATTTTTCTCAGGTTTTCGTTTGCCATATGATTTCTGTTATACTCACAGTCGTCATTCAAACAGTTTTAGAAGGTTCAGTGTTTTCTATCCAAATATACTAATAATATGCATATATTAGCAACTGGGACTGAGGAGCAGGCAGTTTACTCTGGGCACGCTTTTTATCCAAATGTGAAAATGCTTCCCCCTAGCCATAAGAAGTTAAGAAGTTATTTGGCCACTTTAGTTGTGATACAAACCGTAAAAAAATATATAGGCCTATGGGCTAGGCTAAATGAGGTGTGCAACTATGATTTGAAAAAGTTCCTTGCCTTTGCTGAGCATCATTCACAAGTGATAATACAATGCAGTCGGAAAGTATTCAAACCGCTTCACTTTTTCACCTTTTGTTACGTTACAGGCGTATATTGAAATGGATTAAATAAATACAAATCCTCATCGATCTCCGCATGTGTGGTTCCCACCGTGAAGCAGGGAGCAGGAGATGTGGGGGTGATTTTATTTAGAATTCAAGGCACACTTAACCAGCATGGCTACCACAGCATTCTGCAGAGATACTCCAGTCCATCTGGTTTGGGCTTAGTGGGACTATCATTTGTTTTTCAACAGGACAATGACCCAAAACACACCTCCAGGCTGTATATATGTATATGTATGTGTAGTTGAAAAATTATCAACTTTTTTACAGTATTGTGTGTAGATTGATGAAGGGGGGAAAACAATTGAGTACGTTTTGGAAAAAGGCTAACGTAACAAAATGGGGAAAAAGTCAAGCGGTCTGTATACTTTCCGAATGCACTGTACATTTTACATTTGAGTCATTTGGTAGACGCTCTTATCCAATTACATTTGACTTCAGTAACGTTCATAGCTGACTCAACCTATTTATACATTTTTGTAATACAGTAGTAGCCTACATGGTGGTTGTAACTAATACGGACTGATACTGATCACAAAGGATGGCTGGCCCAGCGGCCGCTTGAGAACTCTCAGGTAGAGCACGTCTTGCCTGGGTTTGTTTACAAAAAAGTAAAATTGTCACCCTGACACAAATGACATAACTGAGTCTTGCTTTAAACCGTTAAAATGACACCCAGAAGTGACCGCGTGTCTTGCGTTAAATTTGTCTCACACAAACTCACTGTTGAAACTCAGTTCCTTCCTTTGTGCTCATAGCTTCCAAATATGTTTCCCACAGATCAGCATCATGACCCTGCGTCTGTTTGAGCAGCTGATCCAGAAGCCCAACCAGCACATCCTCCACAGTCTGATGCTACGCAGCCTGGAGGAGAGGAACTACCTGGAGAACAAGCCCCAGGAGGAGAGGGAGCCAGTGGAGAACGGCCAGCCCCACGACTTCATGTAAGGGATCCCTCCGCCAAGTCTGTCCTCTGGCTGCAAGGGCTCTGGGGTTCTAACTATATAACTGCATTCAGAATTGTAGTGGAAATAAAATGAATAAAAAGTGTATTCCCTCATTAGGTGCTACAATACTTCACAGATGGTGTGTCCGTAACTTGGAACCATGAATTAAATGGCAATGCACTACAACAACCACAAAAAGTAACTTGAGCATAGCAATCATGGAATTCCGAATATGAAATGGTTCCTCAGTATGTTGGGACCTAGTCCTTCGTGACAGATTAAGAATTCACTGGCTTGGCCAGCGCGCATGATGTGAGATTTTGTTCTGGGGGCTGAGATTAGTAGGGGCAACTAATGCAAATTCCATGGAATATCACTCCTTAATGAATTCTGTCTATTCTTTTTTCAATCTGTTCACATTAAGACACACACACAACCCTAATAAAACAGATTTCATATCTGTGTGAACTACTGTCTCTTTAAATTAGAAAATGCAATACCCACGCCTAGTATCCAAACATTAGGTTGAAATCCAACAATATGAAAGCATACAAGCATATTGTCAGAGACTCCTCCTTTTGATGTAAAATCACTAAGCTTATTGTGACCAATTACCTTAGTGATGTAAAATGTAATGTAATGCATTTTACATTGAATCTGCCAATGGATGTTTTGTTATGTCTTTCAGAGACCTTGAAGAGGACCCTCTGTTTGTCGACGACTTCTCTCCAGAGAACAGGTTGTCCAGCCCTGATTGGTTGAGCAACTCCCCAACACACAGTCCTTACCACGCTAAGCCTGATGGAAAGACCGAGGTCCACAAGATTGTAAACAGGTACACAGTATTTCCTAGGAAACATGTGCCTTGTTACATATTTTAAACTTTTCGAAAGTAAGATACCTGCATCATGTAACCCTATAATGTTTTTATTATGTTTGCTTCAGTTTCCTGTGTTTGGTGCCTGATGAAGCCAAATCCTCGTCTCATGTGGAGGGAACGGGTTATGACACCTACCTAAGAGACGCACACAGACAGGTGAGTTCTCCAGGTCTCATATTCTCTAGCTTCTAATTCACTGAACTCAATAGAGATCTGGGTTGTGTTCATTAGGGTACACCGTTGGAAACCGTTTTGCACGTGTTTCTTATTGTTCTTATACAAGTTCAAATAGTATCTCCCTGTGTCACTCGGTTTTTAACTGTTTGCTTCTGATTCGAGCATACTGAACACGACCATGGATCTCTGATTTGTTACTAACACTGAATGGATGGCATGTTGTCTACCCAATGTCATAACTCAACATCATCATTGTCCTCATCTTTTCTTAGTTCAGGGACTACTGTGGGATCTGTCAGAGATGGGACTGGCGCGGCACCCCCAAGGCCATGGAGAAGTGTGACCTGGACAGTCCCTTCTTCGAGGGCCACTTCCTCAAAGTCCTCTTCGACAGAATGGGCCGTATTTTGGATCAGGTGAGTTTGAAGTCAAGGAAAGATCTCAGATTTCCAGAAGATTCTCAGTTAAAAGTGCTTCTTAGTCCAAGACTAGGTTTAATCTGTGTCAGGAACACAGATTGGCCCAGAATGTTCAGACAGGGTATCAATTGGATTAAATACTTAAATCTGCTTTGTGAGTTTAGCGATATTGTGGTAATCTTGACTCATCATGGTGTACCTGAGCTCACTGACTGTCCTTTCCCTGTCCTCCAGCCTTATGATGTGAACCTGCATGTGACGTCAGTGCTGTCCAAGCTGTCTCTGTTACCCCACCCACACATTCATGAGTACCTGCTGGATCCCTACATCAACCTGGGCCCCGGCTGCAGGTCCCTGTTCTCCGTCATCGTCAGGGTATGTTGAGGAATCCACATGAGCAGATACTCAGATACCCTCTATTGATCTCTCATGAATTGCTATTGAAGTGATTGTAGTAAGGTAGTTAAGGTTGTGGGCCTATGGAGGAACAATCTTTGTTGAGTAGAGTCAATCTTGAGTATCAATTTAGTTAGGGCAATTATGTTATAGTCACGTTTATGTAAACATAACAATTTCCTCAATCAGGTTTCCAACCATTTTATGCAAGCAAAGTACATTTTGGATAAAGAATATTATGACAGGCCTGATGGAAACATTTTCTGGTTGACTTTCCAAATGTCGACAAAACTAAATATGCGAGACAAGGTGTCAGTAAAATTAATTAATGTGAGAAATGTCGGTGGAAACGCTTTTATGCACAAATATATAACGACCATCATATCAAAGTAAACTTGGAGTCACGCAGTGACGTTGTGTGGTCCTCCCACTACGAGTCGGAAAAGCATGCAGTTTATCAAGCTACAAATGAAATGAGTTACGATGAACTTCACAGGGTGGTGAAAGTGCAAGGTGATGAGCTTGATGCTCCTTTCCAATCAACATTGAGGGTCTTATTCTGGTGACCTGACAAATAAAACGATCTCATCATAATAATCTCATCATGTAGGCTATACGTGCTCTCTAGCCATTACTGTACCTGTGAGCTGTTGGCTACTAGATAACACAAAACATTTTTTGTTGTTGTGAGGTAGAGCTACTCAGTAGAGTTGAAAATGCAATGGAAACCCATTTAAGTTGTGTTTTTTATTTGGCACATGGGAATTTAACTGCAAAAGGTGTTTTCTATGTACTACGTCGTCACACAGACCCTTTTATCTGCAACAAGTCAGTTTGATGGAAACACCACTGGTGGGAAAATGTGCATATTGTTTTAATGCTTATTTTAGAATATTCGCATGAAAATCTCTTGCCAATTGGATGGAAACCCAGCTATTGTCAGTATTCTACCAGCTCTGAGCCTTTTTATACTGTAACACTGATTTGCCCCTGTGCATTTCACTCTTGTCAGGTGGTTGGGGACCTCATGTTGAGGATTCAGCGCATCCCAGACTTCACACCCAAACTCCTGCTGGTAAGAAAGAGACTGCTTGGCCTCGAACCAGAGGGTCTGAAGTAAGTACTCTGTGAAAGGTTTCTGTACTTCACAAAAGATCGTAAGATGTGTTGAATTCAGGTAGAAAAGATATGTTTAAGTCAGGTAGCTACTAGCCAGATGTATTTAATTTGAAGTGGATGTGTTAAGGTTTGACAGTTTCTCCAGGGATTTTTTTCTGACATTTAAACCCTTGGGTGGGCCACCTAAGCGGGCTGCCTAAGTACGTACATGCAGTGTCTTCGGAAAGTATTCAGAACCCTTCACTTTTTCCACATTTTGTTACATTACAGCTTTATTCTAAAATGGATTTTAAAAAAGAATAATCAATTTACACACAATATCCCATAATGACAAAGCGAAAACAGGATTAAATACAAATACACATTCATAAGTTTGAGGTCACTTAGAAATGTCCTTGTTTTTGAAAGAAAAGCAAAAAAAAATGTCCATTTGAAATAACATCAAATTGATCAGAAATACAGTGTGGACATTGTTAATGTTGTAAATGACTTACAGCTGGAAACGGCAGATTTTAATGGAATATCTACATAGGCGTACAGAGGCCCATTATCAGCAACAATCGCTCCTGTGTTCCAATGGCACGTTGTTAGCTAATCCAAATTTATAATATTCAAACACTTTTTCAATTATGTTAGCACAGCTAAAAACTTGTGCTGAATTAAAGAAGCAATAAAATGGGCCTTCTTTAGACTAGTAGAGTATCTGGAGCATCAGCATTTGGGTTTGATTACAGGCTCAAAATGGCCAGAAACAAAGAACTTTCTTCTGAAATTCGTCAGTCTATTCTTGTTCTGAGAAATGAACGCTATTCCATGCGAGAAATTGCCAAGGAACTGAAGATCTCATTCAAAGCTGTGTACTACTCCCTTCACAGAACAGCACAACCAGAATAGAAAGAGGAGTGGGAGGTCCCGGTGCACAACTGAGCAGGAGGACACAAGTACATTAGAGTGTCTAGTTTGAGAAACAGACGCTTCACAAGTCCTCAACTGGCAGCTTCATTAAATAGTTACCCCCAAAACACCAGTCTCAACGTCAACAGTGAAGAGGTGACTCCGGGATGCTGGCCTTCTAGGCAGAGTTCCTCTGTCCAGTGTCTGTATTCTTTTGCACATCTTAATATTTTATTTTTATTGGCCGGTCTGAGATCTGGCTTTGTCTTTGCAACTCTGCCGAGAATTTCTTCTTTAATCAGGACAACAGTTTTCAGCTGTGCTACCATAATTGCAAAATGGTTTTCTAATGATCAATTAGCCTTTTAAAATTATAAACTTGGATTAGCTAACATAACGTGCCATTGGAACACAGGGGTGATGGTTGCTGAAAATGGGCCTCTGTACGCCTATGTAGATATACCATTAAAAATCTGCGGTTTCCAGCTACAATAGTCATTTACAACATTAACACTGATCAATTTCATGTTATTTTAATGTACAAAAAGTGTGCTTTTCTTTCAAAAACAAGGACATTTCTAAGTGACCCCAAACTTTTGAACTGTAGTATAGACATGTCTATACATAGTTGAAGTCGGAAGTTTACCTTAGCCAAATACATTTAAAATCAGTTTTTCACAGTTTTGACATTTAACCCTAGTAAGAATTCCCTGTCTTAGGTCAGTTAGGATCACCACTTTATTTTAAGAATGTGAAATGTCAGAATAATAGTAGAGAGTGATTTATTTCAGATTTCTTTCTTTCATCACATTCCCAGTGGGTCAGAAGTTTACATACTCAATTTATTTATTTTTTTACCTTTATTTAACTAGGCAAGTCAGTTATTTTCAATGACGGCCTAGGAACAGTGGGTTAACTGCCTGTTCAGGGGCAGAATGACAGATTTGTACCTTTGTCAGCTCGGGGATTTGAACTTGCAACCTTCCGGTTATTAGTCCAACGCTCTAACCACTAGGCTCTAACCACTGCTGACAGCATTCCCCAACCCTCAACCAACCCCTGTCCCTTCCCCTTTTCTGTGTAGCATTGGCCACATAAATATATTTTAGGCCTAGTTCAGGTAGACTGAAGTATTTGATTGTTGAAATTTGACACTGTGCCTGCCTGGTCTTTCCCATGTAGCATCGACCACATGACCCTGCTGGAGGGGGTGATTGTACTGGAGGAGTTCTGCAAGGAGCTGGCTGCCATTGCCTTTGTCAAGTTCCACGCGTCTGCCTCCACCTCCCCCTAATCCAACCGGCCAGACAGGCCAGGACTGGGGTGGGGGGGGGGGGGGGGGTGCGGGCAAGGGGAGGACAGGATCAACAAACGACTGGTTACTTTCCACTGGTCATCCCTAAAATCGATTGTGCCCCAAAGACATACTGTAAGCAGGATATGTTTCATCAAATGTCTTGGGACTACAGATAAAGCATTTTGCCCCATGCCCTAACCAGAACAACAGTAAGGCTGGCAATCTGGGGCTAGAGGCTTTCAGGCTGAGGAAGAGGATGTGTGGATGGATGCGGTAGGAGAGGGGACATTCTCAAGATGGTTTGAGCTGGGCAAGGCCTGCAGAGTCCCTGCGTGCTCTCTCTCTCTTGCCTTTCTCTGTCTTTCTCGCCAACCTAAACAAATATGATCACCCCTTCACTATGTCTGTCATAGGGAGAGACATTTTTTTTCTGTATGTTTGTAGTAATTTAATTTTCTTTTCATACTCTGCTGTTTGTAAGCGTCAATGCCTTAGTGTTGGATTATTACGCCTTTTCAGTCACTCTTTCAGGAGGTTGTTTGTTTCCTAGTGAAACATTTTATCTTTAGCCCACATCTCTAATATATTCTTCTTCTGTCAGATTATCAATGTCAAATCACAAAAAAATCTGTGGACAAGATATCCCCTCTAATTAGCACCCATATTGCTTACCAAAATCAGGTAATTCACCCGATTTGTTAAAAAGAAAAGTACATACAATACAATGTAAAATGTTCTTATTTAACAAACAAAAAATGTATGGAGAAGTTCACTGTAGTGTCTGAGATAATAAGATACTAGTCACGGTGTGGCAGAAGTGGAAAGTCCCTGTATTTATTTTCAGTTTCTTTCAGGTTGCCTTTTTAACTGTCAGATATGCATTTTTAAAGAAAGAAAACCATTTTTAACCAATTTAATAGACAAGGTAGACAAGGAACTCTCAATGCAACTTAATTTTCAGAAAATGTGTCAAGTTTTGAATTGTCCCTGACTAGTAAACTTCACTGTGGAGATGTTCGTGTTAACATTGCTCAGGCTACCTACCTAACCATGTCAATGGTTGTGTATTTCTTATTGTTTGCACCGTCAACCTCACTAGCAATGGGATAACATTATAGAGTAATGTGACATCACATTTTGTAGAATGTGGATCCTGAAAAACAAACTGGATTTGGACATGGACTTCTATGTACATTTGCACTCGTTACATATCAGAATCTTTGCTTTCTTTTCAGACCTTCGACAGCTTTTGAGGAAAGTGATGCCTCATTTCTTCTTCTTTTGCCTCTGTGACAATGTTATCGTTTAATACAGTAATCATTATTGCCGTTTCAAAATGTACTCTGCTACATTGTACACTTACGTTGTCTTTTAATCTGTACTAGTGTAGTGGCATGGCCATCTTTCAGTGATCTTACATGGAACACATTTTCTACGTGTTATTCATTACTTGTTTATTTATAGGAGGTAATCTTAATTTTGGGGTTGGGAGGTCCTCAAAGTGGTCCTATTACATAAATAATTCTGTCTTGGTTAGCTTACATTGTGGAATGTAGGCCTACATGTAAATGTATGGGAACACAGTACATGAATTTGATATGTTCCTTCGTAAGCTACCATTTTATAAATGCAATTGGATACACAGTTTGTTTCCATAAGAGGTATTTCATTTACCAATAGTATTGTTTTCCAGCATGATCTTTGATGACGCAGAGGAAAGGACTCTGTGTCCTTAATGTAAAAAAATATATATAATGGAGGACACTATTGTGTGTGCTGTGTAGATTAGAAGATCGTGCAACCAGGGTTCGTTGCAAGTACCTGTTGGAGTAATTTTGTGGAGGTTACACTTACTACACTTAATTATTTTAATCGGTCTGAATTAGGGAACTACACGACAAAACCGGTGCTGGGGATGTGTTGCTTGCCTGAACGCTTTGGGTTTGTACATGGATGGTGCCCAGTGTGTGTGTGTGGTTGTGTTATAGGGGATGAGTGTGTTGGTGTGCGTCTGTGTGAATGCTTGCTGTAGTACGCAGGCTGGATGAATCTCCATGAGGTCAGGAGTTTGAAATACTCCGCATTAGCCGGGACACTGAACTTAGTGGCTAGAGCTGTTGTTCCTGCTAAGTTGACATGGCAAGTTGGCTTCCCTATACAGCACCTGGGGGAGTATGTCACAAAATAGGATCAACTTGTTAGCAAGCTAACTTGTTTGAATGTTGTCTGGATAAATTTCTAGGAAGATATGGACATCTGATTGATTCCACGAACAACCCATTTGACCGTTTTAGCTTTATAAATGAACCAGATAATCTGTTATTTCATTTTGATTAAAGTTAGCTGTCTACCTTGGTTGTCCTGCATTGTAGTATACCCCTCTGGCCTAATTATGCAAACGTTTGCATGAAATCAGATTTGCACATTGTCTTCATTCTTGTTCATATGTTGTACATATACCAATACTAAAAAATTATTATTATTATTTTTTTTGTATCATGAACTCCCAAAAAATATTAGGATGCACCTTTCAGGAGTGACTTGTCTACTTTAATGGATGAAAAACATTTTTTTATTCTTAATCATGCACATTTTGTGATCAACGTTTCCAACCTTTCTGTACCTGTGTGTATATAGGCTATACGTGTACAATAGTAATATTTGCCAGGTGTAAATGCATGCATATCATTTATTGTAATTATGAAAGCAGCATCTCTCTCCTAGCCTAGGACCAGATCTGTTTGTGCCTTCTGGCCCAACTCCTATGGCCATTGTCACACTAATGACCATAGGAGTTGGGAAGACTGCACAAACAGATCTGTGACCAGGCTCCCTTCCCATCCATGATGATTTCTTAGCAGTCAGCACTTTGCTCCTCTTCTGAAGACACTGACAAGGAAATACAATGATGCCTTACTTCACATTGTGACATTAATGGTTTCACTGCTTGGCTTGGGTTTGTTTGTCAAACATTGGATGCTCTATTTGTGAAAGGCATACTGTATTTCCTTGTCTGGGTGCAAGAGTCTAGTATTCAAAAAATCTGATGCCAACTTAGTTTATTGTCCTGTTCTGTATCCGCTTAGACCAATCACTGTATATCTTTGGTAAAACATGTTTGCTGCATTTAATTGTTAACCTAGAACTGGGTGTGAAATGGGTTACCTTTTTGGACTTTTTCTTGACCAGTATGTTTTATTCTGTGATTAGTGCAATGGTATTTAAATGTAATAAGTTGCATGCTCATTTCTCATCACGCCTCTTGATGCTTATGATCAGTGTCTCGAAAGTAACTATCGCCGACAGGGTGGGTTCTTTTCTGCAGTTTCTCTCATACACTCAGGGGCATCACGTTTTCATTCTCATCTGCCATTTCTGGTTTATGCGTGCTACTTTTCGGTGTGTGTGAGAAATCATACAGGACATTATGGCTTTGTTTAACATCTTCCGTCCCCAATAAAAATACAGCTTTATTCATCAAGTTGTTTGGTTGTTATTGTTGAATCAAATTTAACAAAATGCATTGAAGGTTTAATTAGTTTTTATTACAAAAGTTTTGTACATATGGTGACGTTTAGATTCAAAAGTACGAAAACAAAACTGCACAAAATAACCATTTTATATTTTTACCATGACTGCACTTCCATTTATTAATTCATTCATTTTTTTTTAGATCCATTAGAAGAATCTGAGATAAGTGTCAACTTCTAACCCACAAGACTTTGGCTGGGATTCCATCCAAAACCTCAATATAGCGTGCTTGACATTAAAGAATTTCCAATTGAGCGGTCGAAATCTGAACAGCTGATCTTGAATGTGATCTCCGCAACATTGCCTTTAAAAGACGCAATGTCTACAAACATGATTGGCTTGAATCTTGACCTTTGATTGCAAAAAATAAAAAGCATTGCATGAACTTGCTCAATACATTGTCAGCTCAGTCCATATATACACAAAAATATTCCACTGACTGGAGAAACAATTTCCTGGGATGGGAGAAATACATGAGTTTAATGTACAGTAAAAGCTAAGGTCCAAGGCTCTTGCTTGATGGTTTGCAGAATAAACAGACATTTCAATTCCCTTCATGAGAACGTAAACCCACAACTATGAAAAAGAGGCCCTGTTGGTAGAGAGAAAACGGTGCTCTCACTCTCCCCAATCCACCTTGGTAAAGTGGGTCCTAACTGGGTAAAATACCATTATTTCTCCAAATAAATACTATGAAGTTATATAAGGCTTCCTTTAAAACTTGTAGAGGGTTAACTAACTTTTTGAAGTACCCTTTAAAACCTCACTATTCTTCATGAACACAGTTAAATGTAAATTCCTAAGAAAATGCCAGCATAGCAAGTTTAAATGGTTCAGAGGCAATATGACATTGTATAGATTTATTGGTTGATTGATCAACCATGTTATAAGCAGACCTGGGTTCATATACATAAGTTGTGCTTGATTGAGCCTGCCTGTTATGATGGAACCAATATAAAAGTCTCAAAAGTGCAAACCCCACCCACCTAGCATAATTAAGCATATATAATACATGAATCCAGGTATGGTTATAAGGAGACTAACAAACCCTTCATACAGTACTGACACCTAGAGAAAATACCCTTTTTATTTCAGCTAAATGAGAATAGCAGAAAACCATTCGAGTTCAGTGTTTTATCCTGGCATTATGTCCAATTCTTAACCGACACAGGAGCTTACTAGTGCCCTGCTACCAACTGCCCAGACTAGCAAAAATAACTTTCAGTAACCTACATGGCCATACAGGCACCAGTAGACGCAGTCCTTCAGCACTGTGACTGGCAAGGTGTGAAGAGGTCATTGTGATTCATTCTAGAAAGATGTCACCCTTGTCAGTCAGTTTGGCACAAGCTGGCTTATATTTCACAACGCAGGACTCGCTTATCCAGCTAACTCAATTTAAATAATTAAATTATACATTTTTACCAGAATATATTTTACGCTTCAGAATACATTATCTTGTAAGGTTAGTTGGCCAACTATAAGAAATAGCCCTCAGAACAGCCTCAATTTTTCAGGTCATGTACTCTACATGGTGTCGAAAGCGTTCCACAGGGAAGTTGGCCCTTGTTGACTCCAATGCTTCCCACAGTTGGGTCAAGTTGGCTGGATGTCCTTTGGGTGGTGCACTATTATTGAAACACACGCAAAACTGTTGCGCGTGAAAAACCCAGCAGTTCTTAACACAAACTGGTGCGCCTGCCACCTACTACCATACCCCGTTCAAAGGCACTTAAATCTTTAGTCTTGCCCATTCACCCTCAATGGCACACATACACAATCCATGTCTCAATTGTCTCAAGGCTTAAAATCCTTCTTTAACATGTCTCCTCACCTTCATCTACAATGTTTGGAGTGGATTTAACAAGTGACATCAATAAGGGATCATAGCTTTCGCCTGGATTCACCTGGTCAGTGTATGTCATGAAAGAGCAGGTGTACATAGTGTATAAATAATTCATTTATTCTATATGCAAATTACCGTCGCACAAACAGGCAAAAAAATACAATTTGATTCAATTAAAAAATAATTATGTACATTTACAAATGTCTTTAACCCCAAAGCCACCATACCCTTCCCATTTATAAATCCTACGTTTACGCGCACAAACACACAAATGTCTCTTTGGCTGACGTGTGGAGCTGCAGCACCTGCATCATGTGCACTTGACAAATAATTACAGACCCCCCCCCAAAAAAAAATAATACTATAGACAAGGTATTCCAAAAGGAGGATTTAGTGTATATCTCAATTCCTTTCTATGCTTTAGTGAATGAATAGATACGTATTTTCAAACATCTACTCACATACAAAGCTTAGCGACACACATACCCTTCCATGCGTGTGCATACATACAGAATTGTAATGGAAATGCAACACACAGAGCTGTAAAATGAAATGCTGATGGAAGGCATCAATAAATAGAGATGTCTGGGCCTCAGTGTGTCTGTCAGTCGTTCTTAGTGTTCTGGGTGGTGTCCAGGCTGACCACCTGCAGCTCTGTCAGGTTACTGCTGCTGCTGCTCAACTGCTGACCAATCACCATCTGCAACACAGCACAGCACATCAACATCAGCATGTGCCACTGAAGACCAATCAAAGAAAATTAAAGTGACATTGAGAAAGAAGAGAGAACATAACTCTGCTCAGCATGGGTCCACCACAGATAGAACAATGAGCTAGCTGGATGTATAAATCTGAACCATTCGGTTGGCATTTCCACTCAGCACCAAATATGGTGATGAGAGGAATCCCAGTGGCCGCCAGGGGGAGAAGATGGATTTTGCCCGACATTCTACGAATTTTCTCATCGATGAAACGGTTGATATCAATAGTTTTCTGTTCCCAAAACTAGAATATGTGATGAACAGTTTTGAAGACTTTACACTTTGCCAAAGTTGTTTTTCAATGTAATTGTTTAGGAGTGCAAGGGCGAATTGAGTTATTGCACACGTGCACTTGACAGAGTAGGCGTTGCCCAACGGAAATATGCAAATACATGCCAGAACAAGGCAATAGGATCTCACTAGCTCATGCTTGGCTCTGCCCGTCTCCTTGCTTATTCTGCCCACTATGATTAATTTGCTCCCATTGGAAACGACAGGCTGTGGTCTATCTTGGGTTAATTATAAAAAAATCTTTGGTTCCACTTTGCATGCATTAATTTGCACTGTTGAGTAGCCTATTGCCAGACAATACACCTGCCTAACATGGTTGGGGTCAATTCCATTTAAATTCTAGGTAATTCAGGAAGTAAACCAAATTCAAATTGCTCCTAATTGAAAAGCATTGAAGAGAATTAGAATTTTTGTGTACTTCCTGAATTGACCCCAACCCTGCTGCCAGAGGACACAATTATTGACATTAAATTGATTAACTAAAACCCTCTATTTTTGATAAGAAAGCTTTTTCTAAAAGCATCGCTTTGCATGAGTTTGGTCATTTATGTTGTTATAGTGTACGGTAGCTATTGTACTCCAACTAAGGCTCTGTGAAACACAATGGATTATATTCTGTTCCTAAACTTTAGTCATTCACTCACATTCACCTCTATAAAAAGCCAATCTATTGAAATCTCAATCCTGCGTGACTTTGAATGACTTCCTCAATACAAATAAAAAAGTCTTCCAAAGAACATATGGCTTTCAATATGTTCTGTGCAGTGTTGTCCAAACCTGATTTTCATTTTTATTTAACGGTTGTTTAACTAGGCAAGTCAGTTAAGAACAAGTTCTTATTTTACAATGACAGTCTACCCCAGGCCAAACCCTCCCCCAACGACACTGGGCCAACTGTGCGCCGCCCTATGGGACTCCCGATCACAGCCTGTTGTGATACAGCCCGGGATCGAACCAGGGTCTGTGACGCCTCTAGCACTGAGATGCAGTGCCTTAGACCGCTGCACCACTCTGGAGCCCCAAATATCATAGGAGTAGATCATCCACATACAGTAACAGTACAGGAGGCAGGCCAAACCCTCCCCTCCACAGTGATAAAGAGTGCTCTGTCCGGATGCATTAGTGCATGTCAGTGGCATGCTGGTTGCAGAGAGAATATGAGAGTTTCACTTGTAAAATGTAGGTCTTGCCGTACTGGGTGTAGCTGCACTGCAGAAACAGGGATCTGCATGGTGCCCGAGGGTGCCGTAAGGAATACCTGAGGGACAGCACCTAGCCAGAGAGAGACGGACACATACAAACATGAACACAGCGCTCTCATCAAACACACTAGCCTGTCAGTCAACCTCCCGACTATGTAGCTATATTCATACCAGATCTGGGTTAAAACAGTATGCGTTTTCATCCTTTGAGCATTTGATTAAGCCTGCCTGGAATGCCAGATAGGATAGGTTGCACTTTTTGGAGCATTTCATAGGTTAAGCTCAACACACCCAGCTAAAAAAAAAATGAAAGAAAAAATACTAATTGAACTGAGGTCTGAATCATATATCAATCAACCTCCACCATCAACCCACAGCCAGTGTAGCCTCACCTGTGTCCCAGCGTAGCCTACTGTAGTCAAGCGTGGTCTCACCTGTGTCCTGGCCCTGTCCGTGGGACACCTGCATGGCCGAGGGGCTGGACGCGTACATCACTGTGTGGGGGCTGGTGTACATCATGTGCCCCGCCATGGACGTGGGCACAGACGACGTGACAATGGTCGCTGGGGGAGTGGGGAAAAGATATTAGTGTATAAGACAAAGTAAGAAGTTTAGAAGAGACATTGCCCACCAGATGGCACTGTATCACTGAGGGAAAATTCAATTCTGTTCAACTGAAGTTGACCCCTCATAACAGTATTGTAGACTACAACCTTCCGCTCACTCAAGAGAGATAAGTTAGAGCTTATCACACATAACCAGGGTTGTACAGCCCTGTGTTAGACAGAGGAGAGTTACCAGTGGAGACAGTCGAGGTCTGGGAGATCTCCGAGCTGCTGTCATTGGTGTGTGTGGTGGGGTGCACCTGGATGGCCTGCAGCTGCTGGGTCATCCCTCCCCCTGGAGGGGAACAGGCAACACAAAACAGCTGATCACTCACCTGTACACTATTCTAATCTTCTGTCGGAACTCTTATAAATGGTAGGAATATTAGTTTGCCCCATACAGTTTTGGACATGATTTCATACACATATGTACAGTCAACTAAAGTTCATGCCTGCCTCATGCCTGTTATTCCTTGTACAGTTGTGGCCAAATTTTTTGAGAATGACACAAATATACATTTTCACAAAGTCTGCTACCTCAGTTTGTATGATGGCAATTTGCATATACTCCAGAATGTTATAAAGAGTGATCAGATGAATGGCAATTAATTGCAAAGTCCCTCTTTGCCATGCAAATGAACTGAATCCCCTAAAACATTTCCACTGCATTTCAGCCCTGCCACAAAAGGACCAGCCGACATCAGCTGACATCATGTCGTTAACACAGGTGTGAGTGTTGACGAGGACAAGGCTGGAGATCACTCTGTCATGCTGATTGAGTTCAAATAACAGACTGGAAGCTTCAAAAGGAGGGTGGTGCTTGGAATCATTGCTCTTCTTCTGTCAACCATGGTTACCTGCAAGGAAACACGTGCCATCATCATTGCTTTGCACAAAAAGGGCTTCACAGGCAAGGATATTGCTGCCAGTAAGATTGCACCTAAATGAACCATTTATCGGATCATTAAGAACTTCAAGGAGAGTGGGTCAATCATTGTGAAGAAGGCTTCAGGGCGCCCAAGAAAGTCCAGCAAGCAACAGGACCGTCTCCTAAAGTTGATTCAACTGCGGGATCGGGGCACCACCAGTACAGAGCTTGCTCAGGAATGGCAGCAGGCAGGTGTGAGTGCATCTGCACGCACAATGAGGCGAAGACTTTTGGAGGATGGCCAGGTGTCAAGAAGGGCAGTAAAGAAGATACTTCTCTCCAGGAAAAACATCAGGGACAGACTGATATTCTGCCAAATGTACAGGGATTGGACTGCTGAGGACTGGGGTAAAGTAATTTTCTCTGATGAATCCCCTTTCCGATTGTTTGGGGCATCTGGAAAAAAGCTTGTCCGGAGAAGACAAGGTGAGCGCTACCATCAGTCCTGTGTCATGCCAACAGTAAAGCATCCTGAGACCATTCATGTGTGGGGTTGCTTCTCAGGCAAGGGAGTGGGCTCACTCACAATTTTGCCTAAGAATACAGAATGGAATAAAGAATGGTACCAACACATCCTCCGAGAGCAACTTCTCCCATCCATCCAGGAACAGTTTGATGACGAACAATGCCTTTTCCAGCATGATGGAGCACCTTGCCATAAGGCAAAAGTGATAACTAAGTGGCTCGGGGAACAAAACATCAATATTTTGGGTCCATGGCCAGGAAACTCCCCAGACCTTAATCCCATTGAGAACTTGTGGTCAATCCTCAAGAGGCGGGTGAACAAACAAAAACCCACAAATTCTGACAAACTCCAAGCATTGATTATGCAAGAATGGGCTGCCATCAGTCAGGATGTGGCCCAGAAGATAACTGACAGCATGCCAGGGCGGATTGCAGAGGTCTTGAAAAAGAAGGGTCAACACTGCAAATATTGACTCTTTGCATAAACTTCATGTAATTGTCAATAAAAGCCTTTGACATTTACGAAATGCTTGTAATTATACTTCAGTATTCCATAGTAACATCAGACAAAACATTCTATAGACACTGAATCAGCAAACTTTTTGGAAATTAATATTTGTGTCATTCTCAAAACTTTTGGCCACAACTATACATCCCCCTCTGCAGCCAGACAGACAGACAAGCCTCCCAACCTTTTCCCAGAGCACAAATCAGACCATAACTAACTACATCCACACAAATAAAACATGAATACCAGTTCTTTATGGCAATATGTAGCAAGGCCTATTCCCAATCCCCCCCCTCCCCCAATGTGTTTTATAAAGCCCACAAGACACCAACCTTATCATCCTGCGAATCTCAAAAAACAACTGGGGGCAGGGACTTCCCTTACAGAGCTCCGGGATGCCGCTCACCCATTAATAGAAGAAGGGGAAAACTTGTCTCTGTCGACCTACAGACAAACTAGTCTCTCAACAGACACAGACTAGTGTCTTTCTCTCGACAGACTGACCTAGGGAGACTGCAGCGGGGAATCGGAAGACGGCCTGCTGGCCCTGCTGTGTCAGTTGTGATGCGGTGAGCTTCTGGCCCCGCTGTCCCGGGATGGCCAGGGTGTGCTGGTGCAGCTGGCTGAGCGGAATGGTGGGGGTGCCGGGAGGGAGAGAAGTGCCTGCTGCAGGAGGGAAAAAAGGATGAGTGAGTGAGTGAGTGAGAGAGAGATTCAGCCTGCTGTCATAATGGGAGAGAAAGGGAGCCAGAGACAAAGATCTGCTACGTCGGGACCCAGAACAACATCTCTGCGCTACTCAGTCGGTTAGCCACACTATCACTACAAGCAGACATCACAACAAGGGCAACAACAATACTTTAGAATGTCCGTGATTGCACCACTACATGAACCATTTTTGTACTTTTTTTTTTAAACCTTTATTTAAATCAAAACTAAGACTTCTTAAGCTTTAAGGTGGTTATTTCCCAGTATTACATGGCTGTAACAGCAGCTACCATTTCATGTCTTAAATTGATGGTAATTTTTACTAGTAGACCTGGACCTCCTGTACTAATTTGATCTCTTTTAATATCAATATAGCAAATCCTATTACAAGGGGCACATCTGGCTCCAAAACACTCTGTTTGTGCAGGGGCTCCATGAATTAAAAATAAATGATAATTTCACAATTGAACTGCCTAATCTTCACTGAATATTCATGACCAATTATAGGCAGAGATCGGCAGCCGACTCGGGATGGCCATTGTGTTGGACCTCCTAATTATTCCTCTCCTACAATGAAAATCAAAGGCATGAGCCCATTGGATGTAGATGTTCCCTTCGTGGATACTGGGGCTTTGTAATACATGTCAAATATAACCAAGCTGAAAGGGCTTCCTGGAGATGTGAAACGCGGCAAAATATAAACAGCTGTTTAAGTGGAAACGCAAGTCACGCTACTGCCACGAACCACCTCGACGTCGTGGCAAGATGATTCAAATTGAAATCATGTTGATGGACCAGATCTGGGTTCAAATACATGCTTAATCAAGTATTTGTATTTTTTTTTTCAAATGATATATATTTTTAAATAATAACCAAATACATTTTGAAGTATTTCAATAATTTCCTATAAATACTATTTTAAACTATTTTCAAATACCCTAGAACCAAACAGGTCTGCTAAGCGCAAACTTGAATGTTGTGAAAATTCTGTGCAACTTCCAGCTCGTGTTTACTGTGAACACTGAGGCTGTACCCAAGCCAGCGTTGTAGGCACTTGTCCCATTAGTTAACTTCTTATGGCTGGGGGCAGTATTGAGTAGCTTGGATGAATAAGGTGCCCAGAGTAAACACCCTGCTCCTCAGACCCAGTTGCTAATATATGCATATTATTAGTATATTTGGATAGAAAACATTCTGAAGTTTCTAAACCTGTTTGAATGATGTCTGTGAGTATAACAGAACTCATATGGCAGGCGAAAAACCTGAGAAAATATCCAACCAGGAAGTGGGAAATCTGAGGTTGGTCGATTTTCAACTCAGCCCCTATTGAAGATACAGTGAGATATTGGTCATGTTGCACTTCCTAAGGCTTCCACTAGATGTCAACCGATGTCAACCGTTAGAAACTTGTTTGAGGCTTCCCCTTTGAAGGGGGGCTGAATGATAGAGGGGAATGAGTCAGAGGACTGCCAGCAGCCACGAGCTGGTCACGCTCATTCACATGAGAGTAGCTCCCTTTCCATTGCTTTTCTGAAGACAAAGGAATTCTCCGGTTGGAACATTATTAAAGATTTATGTTAAAAACATCCTAAAGATTGATTCTATACATCGTTTAACATGTTTCTACGGACTGTAACAGAACTTTTTGACATTTCTTCTGCTCCTAGTGAACGCGATTAGTGACTTTGAATTTGTTTACAAACCGCATGAACAAAAGTAGCTATTTGGACATAAATGATGGACATTATCGAACAAATCAAACATTTATTGTGGAACTGGGATTCCTGGGAGTGCATTCTGATGAAGATCATCAAAGGTAAATGAATATTTATAATGTTATTTCTGACTTCTGTTGACTGCACAATACGGCGGATATCTTTTTGGCTTGTTGGGCTCTGAGCGCCGTACTCAGATTATTGCATGGTTTGCTTTTTCCGTAAAGCTTTTTTGAAATCTGACACAGCAGTTGCATGAAGGAGAAGTTGATCTAAAATTCCATGTGTAACACTTGTATCTTTGATCAATGTTTATTATGAGTATTTATGGAAATTGATGTGGCTCTCTGCAAAATTACCGGATGTTTTTGAAACTACTGAATTAGGTTCACGCCAATGTATAATAAGATTTCTTTATATAAATATAAACTTTACCGAACAAAACATACATGTATTGTGTAACATGAAGTCCTATGAGTGTCATGCTGCTCTAGTTTCAACTGTTCTGCCTTATTATTATTCGACCATGCTGGTCATTTATGAACATTTGAACATCTTGGCCATGTTCTGTTATAATCTCCACCCGGCACAGCCAGAAGAGGACTGGCCACCCCACATAGCCTGGTTCCTCTCTAGGTTTCTTCCTAGGTTTTGGCCTTTCTAGGGAGTTTTTCCTAGCCACCGTGCTTCTACACCTGCATTGCTTGCTGTTTGGGGTTTTAGGCTGGGTTTCTGTACAGCACTTTGAGATATCAGCTGATGTACGAAGGACTATATAAATACATTTGATTTGATTTGATCTGATGAAGATCAAAGGTTAGTTATTAATTCTCTCTCTATTACTGATTTTTGTGACTCCACTCTTTGGCTGGATAAATGGCTGTTTTTCTGTGACTTGGCTCTGACCTAACATAATCGTTTGTGGTGCTTTCGCTGTAAAGCCTATTTGAAATCGGACACTGTGTTGGGATTAACAACAAGATTACCTTTAAAATGGTATAAGATACTTGCATGTTTGAGTAATTTTAATTATGAGATTTCTGTTGTTTGAATTTGGCACTTTCACTGTCTGTTGTCATATCGATCCCGTTAACGGGATCTCAGCCCTAAGAAGTTTTAATCACAAAAATTGAGGATTATCTGATAACTATGAAAAAAGCATTCTGGATAATATAGAGAATCTGGAACTATTTATTGAGCAGCATTTTGATATGCTTGAAAAAAGAAATGGATACATCGAAGTGAACAAGAGGACCCTTCCTCGAGTTCTGCGAGCGAAACTGAAGGGAAGCCACCGTCTAAAAATCCAAATTTAACATCGGAATGGAACGTTTTTATAACTCTGCCTCCAGAAGATAGCATTGCTTACAAGTATGAGCGAGCAGTTATAAAACTGGATATATTACCTGTGCTACTGGGGGAGGTTAAGGTCTTAAAAACAGGAATGGGTTACAGTAATAAAATGGAAGAAATATGAGCGGATAATAAGACATTGAAAACTACCGTGGACTCTACAGAGAGGCTACGGTATGAAAATAAAACAATGAAAGCCAAATTACTTGATCTAAAGAGCAGAAGTATGGAAAATGATATTGTTATAATGGGAATAAAGGAGGAGGAAAACAAAAACTATCAGTCAACGGAGGAAAAAGTCATGGTGTTCATGAAACGTAATCTCAAAATGATGGACGAACAGGTGGAAACCATTGATTTTCAAAAGGGACCATCGTTTCGGTGGCAGAGCAGAGGGAAGATCCTGTCCGATCGTAGCTATGCTAACCCACTACAAAATGAAAATAAAAAAATTAACATAAATTAAGTTGTTAATGTAAAAATGTTTGGGGTAAAAAACAAATTAATCCATATTTGTACTGTGTAATGCAGTGCAAATATGTATCGGGACTACTTCAACAACAGGAGGTAGCTATCACTCACAGCCACGTTGTAATCTTCCAAGTCCTTGAACATTTGGTTGTTTACATATAATTTATCGACCACTAGACGAACATTCTGCTTCTCTGCTTGGAGCCTTTTGATATTGGGGTACAGGGCACGTCGTCTCCACTATTTCATGGGGAAATTGTTCATTAATAGAGAATGGGGTGTTCTTCAATTCCCTACCCTGTGTTGTAACAAGGCAATTTTCATTTTGTAGAATAGATTTATTATAGGGCTAGGACAAAGGATTATATAATGAAAAACCTGCCTAGGTTCTTTATTGGAATAGGCCTATATGCTCCTAAAATAATTGGTGTTATTACCCTTTTACATAAAAATAAATAAATCTCAATGTAAAAAATGTAAATGATGATTATTGTTCCGATACACACCAGCAAATGGATTGGGTATTGTCAACAGGGTTGTTGTCTCTCGTGTGTGGCGGGCTGGTTAATGGGATAAAGTGATTAAAGTTAACGGTAGCACATTACAATAACTGGCTTATGGAAGCACTTCTCTAAGTGAGAGAAAGGTATATTATATATTTCTATATAAGCTATTAAAGCTACCTTGATAGAGCAACGACCCTGGAATAAAAACAAAATGTGTGTGGGTTGAGAGAGGGTTGGTTTTACAGGTTCACTCACTCTGGATTGTCAGTACAGCATGTATTTTTGGCTATCGTGCCATGGCTGTGTCAGAGTCGATTGTAAGTTAAACATGGGTATTCCTTTATGGGCAGTGTGATGCCTAAGACATATTTTTACTTGCAGTCATTAGAATCTATGTTCCTTTTTCCTTCTACCTTTTTTTTTTGTCGGGAATACAACAGGATATAATGAGGACAACATGAAATATGTCTTGCATGTAATGGACATTTAAAAAAAGGACTGGTCTTATGATATTATTTAGGTTGTTTTCTCTTCATTTCTTCAAAGATTTGTCCTCCGAAGAGGATGGGTTGGTAGTATTATTATTTTTAAAGTTAGTTTTAACAGTGGCCAAGTAGGCTACTGTGGCTATTTGATCATAATGTAGGCCTACTAGAGTGGCCTACCATAAAATAAACGATGGATAAAATGCATCCCATATCATTTTAACACGGAAAAAGCAGTTATATAATTCAGCCTACAGTAGCAGCCAATGTGTGGAGTTAAATGTATACCTACATTCCATGAGACTTTTGAAGAAAAAAAACATGCAGGTCTTGACATTTACCTGTTTATCTACTTGTCCTTCAGACAAGGAGGTGACTGAAAATGTTGTTGTTTGATGCAAGAAACCACTTTCCAAAATAAAATGCATTATTATTCCCATAACATTATTACAGAGAATCAGACAAATTATGCTACCCTCTGCATATTGGCTATTTAGCTTGTTCAAGCCCATCTCAAAATACAACACTGCCCCTGTAAGACAAAAAATATATATACTTCACAGCGGTTTACATGGGACAATGATTCTCTACCCTATACTTGCTTGTTAGGCCACTATTAGAATTTTAGCAACCAGGAAATGGCAAAGTGATTTCTGCATATTCCACCTTTAATACAGTTAGAGTTTAATGGCTGTGACAAAACAGAGGATGGATCAACAACTGTAGTTACTCCACAATACTAACCTAAATGACAGAGTGAAAAGAAGGAAACCTGTACAGAATAAAAATATTCCAAAACATGCATCCTGTTTGCAATAAGGCACTAAAGTAAAATTGCAAAAGATTTGGCAAAGAAATTAACGTTTTGTCCTGAATACAAAGCATAACGCTTTGTATTCAGGACAAAAAGTTCAAATTGGGGGCATATCCAATACAACACGTCACTGAGTACCATGCTTAATATTTTCAAGCATGGCGGCGGCTGCATCATGTTATAGGTATGCTTGTCATTGGCAAGGACTAGGGAGTTTTTCCAGGATAAAAATAAATGGAATAGAGCTAAGCACAGGCAAAACCGTAGAGGAAAACCTGGTTTAGTCTGTTTTCCAACAGATACTGGGAGACAAATGCACCTTTCAGCAGGACAGTAACCTAAAACATGGCCAAATATACACAAATTGCTTTAAAATCTATGGCAAGACTTAAATGGCTGTCTAGCAATGATCAACAACTAACTTCACAGAGCTTGAAGAATGTTTTAAATAATGATGTGCAAATATTGTACAACCCAGGTGTGCAAAGCTAAGAGAATTACCCAGATTCACAGCTGTAATCGCTGCAAAAGGTGATTCTAATGTATTGACTCAGGGGTGTGAATACTTATGTAAATGAGATATTTTTGAATTTCATTTTCTATTAATTAGCAAAATAGTTCTAAAAACATGTTTTAACTTTGTCATTGTGTGGTATTGTGTGTAGATGGGCGGAGAAACATCAATTAAATCCATTTATGAATTCAGGCTGTAACATAAAATGTGGAGGGGCATGAATACTTTCTGAAGGTGATCATTTATTTCTAGGAGCTGATCCATTGTCAGAATTGAATGTTAAGGTAACATTTGAATGATCCAAGAGCAGTGCCGCCTTTCTTTCGATCTTATCAGTATCGACATATGCAACGCACTTACTGAAGGTTCTCCCTACGTGATGTTTTGGGAAACGCATGTGATTTTTGTGGCCTTTATAGAAACGATGCATCGTTAAAACACTCGTAACCTTTAAGTTCCATCACTATCGTGAAAACGAGCCCTGGCTATTACTTCAAAGACATGGCTATTTGCATTTATGTAAAATATATGGATTCTCACTTTAAAGAGGGGAGGGTGTGAATATCAATAGAGAGCATTTTCGCTAAACCCAATTCTTTCTACTATTAAACTCGGACAAAACAGAGATGCTTGTTCTAGGTCCCAAGAAACAAAGAGATCTTCTGTTGAATCTGACAATGAATCTTAATGGTTGTACAGTCGTCTCAAATAAAACTGTGAAGGACCTCGGCGTTACTCTGGACCCTGATCTCTCTTTTGAAGAACATATCAAGACCATTTCGAGGACAGCTTTTTTCCATCTACGTAACATTGCAAAAATCAGAAACTTTCTGTCCAAAAATTATGCAGAAAAATTAATCCATGCTTTTGTCACTTCTAGGTTAGACTACTGCAATGCTCTATTTTCCGGCTACCCGGATAAAGCACTAAATAAACTTCAGTTAGTGCTAAATACGGCTGCTAGAATCCTGACTAGAACCAAAAAATTTGATCATATTACTCCAGTGCTAGCCTCTCTACACTGGCTTCCTGTCAAAGCAAGGGCTGATTTCAAGGTTTTACTGCTAACCTACAAAGCATTACATGGGCTTGCTCCTACCTATCTCTCTGATTTGGTCCTGCCGTACATACCTACACGTACGCTACGGTCACAAGACGCAGGCCTCCTAATTGTCCCTAGAATTTCTAAGCAAACAGCTGGAGGCAGGGCTTTCTCCTATAGAGCTCCATTTTTATGGAACGGTCTGCCTACCCATGTCAGAGACGCAAACTCGGTCTCAACCTTTAAGTCTTTACTGAAGACTCATCTCTTCAGTGGGTCATATGATTGAGTGTAGTCTGGCCCAGTGGTGGGAAGGTGAACGGAAAGGCTCTGGAGCAACGAACCGCCCTTGCTGTCTCTGCCTGGCCGGTTCCCCTCTTTCCACTGGGATTCTCTGCCTCTAACCCTATTACAGGGGCTGAGTCACTGGCTTGCTGGGGCTCTCTCATGCCGTCCCTGGAGGGGGTGTGTCACCTGAGTGGGTTGATTCACTGTTGTGGTCATCCTGTCTGGGTTGGCGCCCCCCCCTTGGGTTGTGCCGTGGCGGAGATCTTTGTGGGCTATACTCAGCCTTGTCTCAGGATGGTAAGTTGGTGGTTGAAGATATCCCTCTAGTGGTGTGGGGGCTGTGCTTTGGCAAAGTGGGTGGGGTTATATCCTTCCTGTTTGGCCCTGTCCGGGGGTGTCCTCGGATGGGGCCACAGTGTCTCCTGACCCCTCCTGTCTCAGCCTCCAGTATTTATGCTGCAGTAGTTTATGTGTCGGGGGGCTGGGGTCAGTTTGTTATATCTGGAGTACTTCTCCTGTCCTATTCGGTGTCCTGTGTGAATCTAAGTGTGCGTTCTCTAATTCTCTCCTTCTCTCTTTCTTTCTCTCTCTCGGAGGACCTGAGCCCTAGGACCATGCCCCAGGACTACCTGACATGATGACTCCTTGCTGTCCCCAGTCCACCTGGCCATGCTGCTGTTCCAGTTTCAACTGACCTGAGCCCTAGGACCATGCCCCAGGACTACCTGACATGATGACTCCTTGCTGTCCCCAGTCCACCTGGCCATGCTGCTGCTCCAGTTTCAACTTCCACCTGACTGTGCTGCTGCTCCAGTTTCAACTGTTCTGCCTTATTATTATTCGACCATGCTGGTCATTTATGAACATTTGAACATCTTGGCCATGTTCTGTTATAATCTCCACCCGGCACAGCCAGAAGAGGACTGGCCACCCCACATAGCCTGGTTCCTCTCTAGGTTTCTTCCTAGGTATTGGCCTTTCTAGGGAGTTTTTCCTAGCCACCGTGCTTCTACACCTGCATTGCTTGCTGTTTGGGGTTTTAGGCTGGGTTTCTGTACAGCACTTTGAGATATCAGCTGATGTACGAAGGGCTATATAAATACATTTGATTTGATTTGATTTGAATTCGCCTAACCTGCAGTGTTAATTCTAACATGCTGCGTATGTTCTCCTAACTTGTTTTTAGGGAATCTCGTCCACGGATGTTTAAATCTGAACCAATCATAGACATCCATGTTGGTCTCAGCTCTCTGCAGGTAATTCACTAGGTCCCCCCGTGTGGTTCTGGGAATTTTGCTCACCGTTCTTGTGATCATTTTGACCACACGGGGTGAGATCTTGCGTGGAGACCCAGATCGAGGGAGATTATCAGTGGTCTTGTATGTCTTCCATTTCCTAATAATTGCTCCCACAGTTGATTTATTCAAACCAAGCTGCTTACCTACTGCAGATTCAGGGTTCCCAGCCTGGTGCAGGTCTACAATTTTGTTTCTGGTGTCCTTCGACAGCTCTTTGGTCTTGGCCATAGTGGAGTTTGGAGTGTGACTGTTTGAGGTTGTGGACAGGTGTCTTTTATACTGATAACAAGTTCAAACAGGTGCCATTAATACAGGTAACGAGTGGAGGACAGAGGAGCCTCTTAAAGAATAAGTTACAGGTCTGTGAGAGCCAGAAATCTTGCTTGTTTGTAGGTGCCAAATACTTATTTTCCACCATAATTTGCAAATAAATTCATAAAAAATCCTACAATGTGATTTTCAGGATTTTTTTTCTTCTCATTTTGTCTGTCATAGAAGTGTACCTATGATGAAAATTACAGGCATCTCTCATCATTTTAAGTGGGAGAACTTGCACAATTGGTGGCTGAGTAAATACTGTAATTAGTTCAGAGTTTGTTTTGATATTCTAACCTGTGTGTCATGATCGCGTTTGGTGTGAGGGGACAAAATAAATGTATGCGCGCAGCCGGTTTGGGTTCCGTGTTAGGCACTGCATCGCAGTGCTAGCTGTGCCACCAGAGATCCTGGTTCGAGTCCAGGCTTTGTCGCAGCCAGCCGCGACCGGGAGACCCATGGGGCAGCGCACAATTGGCCCAGCATCATCCGGGTTAGAGGAGGGTTTGGCCGGCAGGGATGTTCTTGTTCCAAAGTGTACTAGCGACTCCTGTGGCGGGCCGGGTACAATGCACGCTGACACAATCGCCAGGTGTACGGCGTTTCCTCCGACACATTGCGGCGGGTTAAGCGAGCAGTGTGTCAAGAAGCAGTTCTGCTTGGCTGGGTTGTGTTTCGGAGGACGCACGGCTCTCGACCTTCGCTTCTCCTGAGTCTGTAAGGGAGTTGCAGCAATGTGACAATTGGATCTCACAAAATTGGGGAGAAAACGGGGTATGAAAAAATATTTAAAAAATACATTTAGAGAAAGTATTTAACATTCATTCAGAACTGAAAATTAACCCAATATCAACATACGTAAAATACGTATTTTCAACATTCGTAAAATACATTTTAAACTTCCTGAAAATACTTTTTTTTCACCTTTCATTCAGAACATAAAAGGACCCAAACTTTAACATTTGGAAAATCTGTGATTTGGCTATTTCAGCCACACCCATTGCTGACAGATGTATAACATCGAGCACACAGCCATGCAGTAGAATAGCCCGTACTGAGGAGCTCAGTGACTTTCAATGTGGCAACATCATAGGATGCCACCTTCCCAACAAGTCAGTTTGCAAAATGTATGCCCTGCTAGAGCTATCCCGGACAACTGTAATTGCTGTTATTGTGAAGTCGAAACGTCTAGGACCAACAATGCCTCAATCGTCAAATGGTAGGCCACACAAGCTGACAGAATGGGAACGCTGAGTGCTGAAGCGCAGAAAAATCGTCTGTCCTCGGTTGCAACACTCACTACCGAGTCACAAACTGCCTCTGGAAGCAACGTCCGGACAAGAACTGTTCGTCGCGTGCTTCATGAAATGGGTTTACATGGCCGAGCAGCTGCACACAAGCCTACAAATCACCATGCATAATGCCAAGTGTTGGCTGAAGTGGTGTAAAGCTCGCCGCCATTGGACTCTGGAACAGTGGAAACGCATTCTCTGGAGTGATGAATCACACTTCACCATCTGGCAGTCCAACAGAGACTAGCTACCTAGTCTCCTTTGCTTGTAGCTTGCTTCTCTTCTACCGGTGTTAGCTAGCTACAGCTGCTACTAGCTAGCTGCAGCTGTTGTGCAGCAACCAAGTTGTTGGACCCGGTTTTAGAACTGAGATTCGGCTGAAAATATGTTAGCATTGTCAGAAATGCTACAAAAAAGTAACACATTGTTGGTCTGAAATGTCCACGAGAGCGAAAAATTATAAATGTAATAAAAACTGTTGAACCGACAAACATATTCAGTCAAAATGGATCCAAGTCTAATTGTCACCTTATGGATGCTGTAGCCTGGTTTTAATCCCACTTTTAGAATTTGAGCTAGGTTTGGGCAAAACAATTGTCTGATGACCCTAATGCTATCGACCCTGTCAAAAATCTGGTATAGTGATTCTCAGTAATGGCAGGACGGATCATGACGAGAGGCAGAGAATCTTTTGTGTTCTTCCAATCAAGTCGATGTTTGAAATTTCCTCGACATTGGTGACATATTGGCTTAGATATGATGGTAGGGAGATTTGAATTTAACATTGAGCTGAACCGATGCATATACAATTGTTGGGGCGATAAGGTATCCCGCTTTACGTCGTGGCTAAGAACAGGTATAATCAAGCAATATGGCACGAAGGAGTGTGGTATATGGCCAATATACCATGGCTATGGGCTCTTCTTGCGCACAACGCATTGCAGAGTTCCTGGACACAGCCCTTAGCCATGGTATATCGGCCAAACCCTCGAGGTTCCTTATTGCTATTATAAACTACTTACCAAGGTAATTAGAGCAGTAAAAATACATGTTTTGTCATACCCGTGGTATATGGTCTGATATACCACAGCTGTCAGCCAATCAGCATTCAGGGCTCGAACCACCCAGTTTATAATTGCCAATATGCCACACCCACTCAGGCCTTATTGCTTAATTACATTATAGTAAAGTATAGCATAGCATAAAGGCAAGTGTCTCTCCTGCTGTAGGTACCTGACATGAAGGTAAAGCCGCTGGGCAGCTGCATGACCTGCCCTCCGGAGGCACCGGTGGTCTTGAGGACTGTGCCGTTGACGTTGCTGCTAGCGGAGATGGGAGCCAGGTAGTTGGTGATGGGGAAGGAGGGCCCGCTGCTAACCTGCATGGTGGTGGATGTGGTGGGTGCCGTAGGTGCGTGGGTACTGGTGGTGCCCGGGAGGCTGGCCACTGTAAACGCAGGCTTTAGCTGGTCCTGGGGAAGGACAAACAATATGCATTATGAGTGTGGCTGTCAAAATAGCAAGATTCATGCATTCTACAGATTTTATTATTTTGGGGGATTTTGGGCTCTTATACGCTGGACTAAAAACAACTTACTAACAAATCATATCATGTTGAGTGAGTCACATAAATATTTTATTCCACAAACCTTACTACTCCAAGGCAGCACCATTCACTAGAGCCAGTGGGGTAGAGAGGACGTTCATAACCAAGCAATTACCATTGCTTTACTCTCAGCAGGTAGCTAGTTTCCTCCATATACATATAGAGTGCATTCAGAAGGTATTTCAGACCCCTCCCATTTTTTCACATTTTGTTACGTTACAGCCTTATTCTAAAATGGATTAAATCATTTCCCCCCCTCAATCTATACACAATACCCCATTATGACAAAGCGAAAACAGGTTTTCTGAAATGTATAAAAAATTCTATACAGAAATACCTTTTTACATAAGTATTCAAACTCTTTCCTATAAGACTAGAAATTGAGATCAGGTGCATCCTGTTTCCATTGATCATCCTTGATATTTCTTCAACTTGATTGGATTCAACCTGTGGTAAAATCAATTGTTTGGGATATGATTTGGAAAGGCACACATCTGTCAATATAAGGAACCACAGTTGACAGTAGATGTCAGAGAAAAAAAACAAGCCATGAGGTCGAAGGAATTGTCCGTGGAGCTCCCAGACAGGATTATGTCGAGGCACAGATCTGGGGAAGGTCCCCAAGAACACAGTGGCCTCCATCATTCTTAAATGGAAAAAATTTGGAAACACCAAGACACTTCCTAGAGCTGGCCTTCCATCCAAATTGATCAATCGGGTGAGAAGGTCCTTGGTCAAGGAGGTGACCAACCCAATGGTCACTCAGACAGAGCTCCAGGGTTCCTCTGTGGAGATGGGAGCACCTTCCAGAAGGACAACCATCTCTGCAGCACGCCACCAAATCAGACCTTTATGGTAGAGTGGCCAGATGGAAGCCACTTCTCAGTAAAAGGCACGACAGCCCGCGTGGAGTTTGCCAAAAGGCACCTAAAGGACTCAGACCATGAGAAACAAGATTCTCTGGTCTGACAAAACCAAGATTGAACCTTTTGGCCTGAATGCCAAGCGTCACTTCTGGAGGAAGCTTGGCACCATCCCTACGGTGAAGCATGGTGGTGGCAGCATCATGCTGTGGGGATGTTTCAGCTTCAGGGACTGGGAGACTAGTTAGGATCGAGGGAAAGATGAACGGAGCAAAGTACAGAGAGATCCTTGATGAAAACTTGCTCCAAAGTGCTCAGGACCTCAGACTGGGGCGAAGGTTCACCTTCCAACAGGACAACAACCTTAAGGACACAGCAAAGATGACTCAGGATTGGCTTCGGGACAAGTCTCTGAATGTCCTTGAGTGGCCCAGCCAGAGCCCGGACTTCAACCCAATAGAACATCTCTGGAGTGACCTGAAAAAAGCTGTGCAGCAACGCTCCTCATCCAACCTGACAGAGCTCAAGAGGATCTGCAGAGAGGGGAACTCCCAAACTACAGGTGTGCCAAGGTTGTAGCCATACCCAAGAAGACTCGAGGCTGTAATCGCTGCCAAAGGTGCGTCAACAAAGTATTGAGTAAAGGGTCTCAATACTTAAGTAAATGTGATATCAGTTTTTATTTGTAATACATTTGCAAAATAAAATAAAACACTTTTTGCTTTGTCATTATGGGGTATTGTGTCTATTGATAAGAGAAGAAAAACTATTTAGACATTTTAGAAAATGGCTGTAACGTACCAATGTGGAAAAGGGGGTCTGAATACTTCCCGAATGGACTGTACACACACACACACACACACACACACACACACACAGTCCATAGTTTGGACACACCTACTCATTCAAGAGTTTCTTTATTTTTACTATTTTGTACATTGTATAATAATAGTGAATACATACAAATGATCAAATAACACACATGGACTCATGAAGTAAACCCCCAAAAAGTTTTAAACAACTCAAAATATATTTCATATGTGATTCTTCAAAGTAGCCACCCTTTCACTTGATGACAGCTTTTCTCTCAACCAGCTTCATGAGATTGAAATGCATTCCAGGTCAAGGAGGTCAATTAACAGGTGTGTCTTGTTAAAAGTTAATTTGTGGAAATTCTTTCCTTCTTAGTGCGTTTGAGCCAATCAGTTGTGTTGTGACAAGGTAGGGGTGGTATACAGAAGATGGCTTTTTACCAAGTCCATATTATGGCAAGAACATCTCAAATAAGCAAAGAGAAATGACAGTCCATCATTACTTTAAGACATGAAGGTCAGTCAATTTGGAACATTTCAATTACTTTGAAAGTTTCTTAAAGTGCAGTCGCAAAAACCATCAAGCACTATGATGAAACTGGCTCTCAAGGGGACCGACACAGGAAAGGAAAACCCAGAGTTACCTCTGCTGCAGAGGATAAGTTAGAGTTACCAACCTCAGAAATTGCAGCCCAAATAAATGCTCCAGAGTTCAAGTAAGACACATCTCAACATCAACTGTTCAGAGGAGACTGTGTGCATCAGGCCTATTAAAAGGTCACCAATAAGAAGAAGAGACTTGCTTGGGCCAAGAAACACGAGCAATGGACATTAGACCAGTGGAAATCTATCCTTTGGTCTGATGAGTCCAAATGTGAGATTTTTGATTCTAACCGCCATGTGTTTGTGAGACGCAGAATAACTGAACGGATGATCTCATGTGTGGTTCCCACTGTGAAGCATTGAGGAGTATGTGTGATAGTGTAGGGGTGCTTTGCTGGTGACACAGTCAGTGATTTATTTAGAATTCAAGGCACACGGAAGCAGCATGGCTACCACAGCATTCTGCAGTGATACGCCATCCCATATGGTTCGCGCTTAGTGCGACTATCATTTGTTTTCAACAAAAAAATGACCCATCACACCTCCAGGATGTGGAAGGGCTATTTGACCAAGAAGGAGAGTGATGGAGTATATAAACATCCCCACAGCATGTCCGGTTTGTAGACACAATACATAAGTATTCAGACCTTTTATTCAGTATGTGGTTTAGCAGTTCTACCCTCCGGCCTGGAGAAGCAATGTTGTGCATGATAGTCCACCTCAGCAGCTAACAACAACAGAGAGAAGTAGCCAGAACAGTCCATGGGGCAGAGCCCATCTTCTGTTTCTGTAGCTTGAGGCAGCTAAATGTACAAGTACACCCTCTCCACGCTAGTATATTACAGGGCAGAGAGAGAGAGAGACATAGCTCGGGTTGCAAAGGATCGGAAACTCTCTGGGAATTTTCCATGGGAAGTTAGGCCCACGACTTTTGGCAATTTTGCTTAAAATCATTAAAAAAGTTAGCTTATAACAATGAACCTTTTTTGTGGGATACACATAACATGCTGACCAGACCGGACAAGTCGTGTGCAGGAGTGTCGCAAAATAAATGAAGAAATCTATGTTATTCAATTATTGGCTCAAAGAGCGTCTGCGATGCCAAGGGCTAAAATAGAAGTCCTTTCTATTTCTGACGCAGATCGCGCTGCAAGTCCTGCCTCTCCCATGTCCTCATTGGTTTATAGAAGCAGGAACCCACGTGCCATCTCCTCATTGGTTATACCCACGTGGGTGATTGAAAGACAAACTGTTTTGCCGGTTGTCGTGGTAATACTATGAAAGTGATCACCATATAAGTTCAAAGATGAAAAAGCCTGGAAAGAGGAGAGATTACTAGAAAAGATTCGGTTGGCCGTTTTGTGTGTGGATTAAATGGAGTAGAGGACCTTGTGCATTTCAGGTAAAATAACTCAATGTTTATATCCCAGGACAAATTAGCTAGCAACAGCAAGCTAGCTAAATAGGACAAATTAGCTAGCAAGTGCAAGCTAACTAGCTAAATTGCCATACATGTTTAATGCTTTTCGACCTGTCCCCAAATGAATGTCTTTGGTTCAGAGTTTGTTTTGATATTCTAACCTGCAGGTCGTGATCGCGTTTGGTGTAGGGGGACAAAATACATTTATGCACGATAGCGCACGCGCGCAGCCGGTTTGGTTTCCGTGTAAGGCAATTCTAGGTCTTGTGGCATATTTTGGTTAAACTATCCCCTATTCAATGGAATTGCAACTGTCTGCATTCACAGTGCATTCTTCCATCACATGTGCAGCTGATTCTCAAGATCTTCCACACTAATGAGATGCCTTTGAGCCCACACTACTACACTATCTGAGCCAAGGACTACATGCTTTCTTGTAAGTTATGATTACAATACTGGGTGGGGTGAATATATTAGATACGACATACATAATTTTTTGTTAACAAGTAAATAGTAGCCTACAGCAAAGTGTGTTTAAATCATTTCTAACATGTTAACAATTTATGTTAGTTTTTGCTACCATGTGAGTTTTAGCTTGCTTGAGCCTCCTAACTGAGTGTTAATTCACCTGTTTCCATACATGTTTCATTTTAAAACATTTATCTACAAAGGAGTTGTTTAATCTAACTGCTTAACTATTTATCTGTACATGGAATTGTATGTGTTTTTTCTTCTAATCTTTATAGGAAAATGCCACGGGCACTATCTGATGTGTGGAGACATTTCACTGCAGCTAATGTAAAAGCTGTGCACATTTGCAAATACTGTGCCAAATCATATGAAGAATGCAACAAAGATGCAGAATCATCTGGCCAAGTGCATAAAGTTCCCTCAGCGCTTACAACAAGCAACCTCTGACAAAAGTCCCTCTACTTCTATTCAAGGTGAAAATTATGAATCAGACACCTTATCGATAGCAACAGTTCATGGTCCTCCTGGAATCAGATGTTTTTTTGACTCAATGGAGGAACGCAGCCAGAGAATTGCTGATGAATGTCTTGCACAAGCTGTGTATGCAACTGGTTCACCTCTGATGCTCACAGGCAATGTTTATTGGAAGAGATTTCAGAATGTTCTTTGCCCAGCATTCACCCTTCCAACCAGACATGCTTTATTTACTAATTTGCTGGATGCAGAGTTCAACAGAGTTCAAGTGAAGGTCAAGCAAATCATAGAGAAAGCAGACTGTATTGCAATCATCTCTGATGCGTGGTCGAATGTTCGTGGACAAAGAATAATTAAACTACATATCCACCCCTCAACCAGTATTCTACAGGAGCACAGACACAAGGGATAGCAGACACACCGGTCTCTACATTGCAGATGAGTTAAAGGCAGTCATCAATGACCTTGGGCCACAGAAGTTATTTGCACTGGTGACAGACAATGCTGCGAACATGAAGGCTGCTTGGTCTAAAGTGGAGGAGTCCTACCATCACATCACACCCATTGGTTGTGCTGCTCATGCATTGAATTTGCTCCTCAAGGACATCATGGACTGAAAACAATGAATACACTCTACAAGAGAGCCAAGGAAGTGGTTTGGTATGTGAAGGGTCATGAAGTTATAGCAGCAATCTACCTCAACAAGCAAAGTGAGAAGAATAAGAGCACCACATTGAAGCTGCCCAGCAACACCCATTGGGGTGGTGTTGTCATCATGTTTGACAGTCTCCTGGAGGGGAAGGAGTCTCTCCAAGATATGGTCATATCACAGTCTGCCGATATGGACAGCCCCACCAAGAGGATCCTCCTGGATTATGTATTTTGGGAGAGAGTGGTAAGCAGCCTGAAACCTATAGCGGTAGCCATTGCACAGATTGAGGGAGACAATGCCATTACATTACATTGCAGATGTAAGGGAATAAATCCGTACTGCGCTGCCCACTTCACTGTTGCTCCAAGCAGAGGAAACTGCAGTTCTGAAATACATCAAAAAGCGTGAAGACGTCTGCCTGAAACCCATACACGCCGCAGCGTACATGTTGGACCCCAAGTATGCTGGCAAGAGCATCCTGTCTGATGCAGAGATCAACAAGGCCTATAGTGTCATCACTACTGTGTCTCGCCACCTTGGCCTGAATGAGGGCAAGGTTCATGGCAGTCTGGCGAAGTACACTTCCAAGCAAGGGTTTTGGGATGGAGATGCAATATGGCAGTCGTGCCAACATATCTCATCAGCCACCTGGTGGAAGGGACTTTGTGGACCTGAGGCTCTTTCCCCTGTTGCCTCCATCTTCCTCCAAATCCCACCAACATCAGCCGCTTCAGAGCACAACTGGTCCTTGTTTGGGAACACACACACCAAAGCACACAACAGGCTGACCAATACAAGGGTTGAAAAATTGGTGGCCATCCGGGCAAATTTGAGGCGAGCCATCATTAACAAGGTTGGAAAGTGACAGTGAAGATGAGGCCTCAGAGTCTGATGTTCTGAAGGTGGACATTGAGGAGGTCCAGGGAGAAGCCTGAGAGGAAGACAACCAAAGCTTAAGTTTCTAGACTATCATTTTACAGATGTATGTTGAAAACGTTTTTGGGAGATGTGATGGATCATTGGGGATCATTCAATATTCCCTTTCTTTTGTTGAATTTAATTCATGTTCAATTCATAACGAATTTTTTTATTTTTATTTATTTTTTTAACTTCTATTGGAAGGATTAAATCATTTGCAATTATGTCCACTTATGATAAGGTAAAATGTCTCCATATGATATGGTAAATATATCCAATGCAAAAACCTACATTTAAATGGCATTAATATTAATTGGCATATATTTCCATTAATTCCCATATATTCCTGTTAATTCCTATGGAAAAAGTTTCAACCTCTGAATATTCCCCAAAATGTGTAACCCTAGAAATAGCATATTTCAAGCCAGGTTTGCTCCTACGGTGCCTTCAGATAGTAGGCACCGTAGGAGTGCACTGGAGTAGGTTTTCATCAAGAATCTCTGTACTTTTCTCCGTTCATCTTGCCCTCGGATCCTGACTCATCTCCCAGTCCCTGCTTCCGAAAAATATCCCCACAGCATAATGCTGCCACCACCATGCTTCACCATAGAGATGGTGCCACATTTCCTCCAGACGTGACGCTTTGCATTCAGGCCTAAGAGTTCAAGCTTTGTTTCAGTCCTTTAGGTGCCTTTTGGAAAACTCCAAGCTGTCATGTTCCTTTCTACTGAGGAGGGGCTACTGTCTGACCACTCTACCATAAAAGGCATGACTGGTAGAGTGCTGCACATGTCCTACTGGAAGGTTCTCCCATCTCCACAGAGGAACTCTGGAGCTCTGTCTGAGTGACCATCGGGTTCTTGGTCACCTCCCTGACCCAGGCCCTTCTCACCCGATTGATCAGTTTGGACGGGCAGCCAGCTCTAGGAAGAGTCTAAGAATTCGAATTTCTTAGAATTTCTAAGAAAACAGCTGGAGGCAGGGCTTTCTCCTATAGAGCTCCATTTTTATGGAACGGTCTGCCTACCCATGTCAGAGACGCAAACTCGGTCTCAACCTTTAAGTCTTTACTGAAGACTCATCTCTTCAGTGGGTCATATGATTGAGTGTAGTCTGGCCCAGGAGTGGGAAGGTGAACGGAAAGGCTCTGGAGCAACGAACAGCCCTTGCTGTCTCTGCCTGGCCTGTTCCCCTCTTTCCACCGGGATTCTCTGCCTCTAACCCTATTACAGGGGCTGAGTCACTGGCTTGCTGGGGCTCTCTCATGCCATCCCTGGAGGGGGTGCGTCACCTGAGTGGGTTGATTCACTGTTGTGGTCATCCTGTCTGGGTTGGCGCCCCCCCTTTGGGTTGTGCCGTGGCGGAGATCTTTGTGGGCTATACTCAGCCTTGTCTCAGGATGGTAAGTTGGTGGTTGAAGATATCCCTCTAGTGGTGTGGGGGCTATGCTTTGGCAAAGTGGGTGGGGTTATATCCTTCCTGTTTGGCCCTGTCCGGGGGTGTCCTCGGATGGGGCCACAGTGTCTCCTGACCCCTCCTGTCTCAGCCTCCAGTATTTATGCTGCAGTAGTTTATGTGTCGGGGGGCTGGGGTCAGTTTGTTATATCTGGAGTACTTCTCCTGTCCTATTCGGTGTCCTGTGTGAATCTAAGTGTGCGTTCTCTAATTCTCTCCTTCTCTCTTTCTTTCTCTCTCTCGGAGGACCTGAGCCCTAGGACCATGCCCCAGGACTACCTGACATGATGACTCCTTGCTGTCCCCAGTCCACCTGGCCATGCTGCTGTTCCAGTTTCAACTGACCTGAGCCCTAGGACCATGCCCCAGGACTACCTGACATGATGACTCCTTGCTGTCCCCAGTCCACCTGGCCATGCTGCTGCTCCAGTTTCAACTTCCACCTGACTGTGCTGCTGCTCCAGTTTCAACTGTTCTGCCTTATTATTATTCGACCATGCTGGTCATTTATGAACATTTGAACATCTTGGCCATGTTCTGTTATAATCTCCACCCGGCACAGCCAGAAGAGGACTGGCCACCCCACATAGCCTGGTTCCTCTCTAGGTTTCTTCCTAGGTATTGGCCTTTCTAGGGAGTTTTTCCTAGCCACCGTGCTTCTACACCTGCATTGCTTGCTGTTTGGGGTTTTAGGCTGGGTTTCTGTACAGCACTTTGAGATATCAGCTGATGTACGAAGGGCTATATAAATACATTTGATTTGATTTGGTTCCAAACTTCTTCCATTTAAGAATGATAAAGGCCACTGTGTTCTTGGGACCTTAAATGCTGCATTAATGTTTTGGTACCCTTCCCCAGATCTGTGCCTCGACACAATCCTGTCGTCTCGGAGCTCTACGGACAATTCCTTCAACCTCATGACTTGGTTTTTGCTCTAACATGCACTGTCAACTGTGGAACCCTATTGACAGGTGTGTGCGCCTTTCCAAATCGTGTCCAATCAAGTGAATTTATCACAGGTGGACTCCAAGTTGTAGAACCGTCTCAGGGATGATCAATGGAAACAGTATGCATCTGAGCTCAATTTCGAGTCTCCTAGCAAAGGTTCTGAATACTTATGTAAATGAGGTATTTCTGTGTTTTTGATTTCAGACATTTTCTAAAAATCTGTTTTCATTATGGGATATTGTATGTAGATTGATGAGAAAAAGGCTGTAAAGTAACAAAATGTTGAAAGTCAAATGGTCTGAACACTTTCTGAATGCACTGTACGCTTGAAAATATGTAGAGTAGTACTCAGTAATGCGTTGCATTTGCCCCAAACATAGCACTTTGTATTCAGGACAAAAAAAAGTGAATTGCTTTGCCACATTTCTTGTAATATTACTTTAGTGCCTTGTAGCAAACAGGATTGTTTTGGAATATTTGTATCCTGTACAGGCTTCCTTCAATTAGGTTAGTATTGTGGAGTAACTACAATGTTGTTGATCCATTCTCAGTTTTCTCCTTATCTCAGCCATTAAACTCTAACTGTTTTAAAGTTGGCCTCATGGTGAAATCCCAAAGTGGTTGCCTTCCTCTCCGGCAACTGAGTTAGGAAGGACGCCTGTAGTGATTGGGTGTATTGATACACCATCCAAAGTGTAATTAATAACTTCACCATGCTCAAAGAGTTATTCAATGTATTCTTTCTTTGTTTTTACCCATCTACAAATAGATGCCCTTCTTTGTGAGGCATTGGAAAACCTCCCAGGTCTTTGTGGTTAAATCTGTGTTTGAAATTCACTCGACTGAGGGACCTTACAGATCATGTGTGTGGTACGGATATGAGGTAGTCATTCAAAAATCATGTTAAACACTATTTCATTAAACACTAATTATGTGACTTGTTACGCAAATCTTGTTACGCAAATCTTGTTACGCAAAGACTCAAGACATTTCAGATGTTCATTTTTTTTTTTATCCACTTTGACATTATAAGGTGGTGTATTCAGGGTTGGGTAAGTTACTTTCTAAATGTAATCCGTTATAGTTACCTGTCCAAAATTGTAAATCAGTAACGTAACATTTGGATTCCCCAAACTCAGTAACGTAATCTTGATAACATTGTTACATTTAGATTACTTTCCCCTTAAGTGGCATTAGAAGAAGACAAAAATGTATGTTACCAATTGAACAACATCTATTGCAGGATAAATCAATGTTAAAGTTTACATAGCTGGCCATATTTGGATGTTACATTTTACTTTATGGGTTGGTTATGTAGGCTTCTTCTAACCCATCACTCTACTGCATATAATAATACAATTAAATTATATCTTTACATTAAAAACCAAAGTCTATCAGAATTTCAATCACGCCAATAAATGTTATACCCCTTGATCTTCAAGAATAGGACTTGGAAATATGGAAGTATAGATTAGCCAAATGGTTTTACCTGAGCATAACCCCAAAACTAATTATTAGCCAGCCCTATTCTGTTGTTTATGATTTAGTTGTCATGGAGGACTGATCTGGCTCATTGATTCGAGTTGAAAAATAAATGCTGCGCTCATGGAATGGCATGCTTTGAGCACTACTGAAAAGTGCTATTTACATGTGAAAAATGTATGCCAAATTCTGCATTTGCTATAGGCCTATTGTTAACCTTTTTGTTGGTGACACTTTAATATCTTGATAATATGCAGCTGTTTAAAGGGCCAATCCACAGACGAAACAATAACGAAATGGTCAACCCGCCTCTGTTTTGGTAAAAAGCTGAGGGATGGGCCTGGAGAAAACGTTACCACTAAGATTAATAGACAGAGCTATGGATGCAAGGACTGACCATTCATGATAACAAAATTATTGTTTTAACCATGTTATGAGGCTATAGGGTGTTTGTTTACATTTACAATGTTTACAAACATTGGAGTAAAACAAGTTTATATGTTGGGTTCTCATGGAGTGTGATCTTCGAACTAAACTCATGAGGCATTTTGGTAAAAACTCAACTCGTCGTGTTTGGAGGACAAAGAATGCTGAGTTGCATCCAAAGAACACCATACCTACTGTGAAGCATGGGGGTGGAAACATCATGCTTTGGGGCTCTTTTTCTGCAAAGGGACCAGGACGACTGATCCGTGTAAAGGAAAGAATGAATGTGGCCATTTATCGTGAGATTTTGAGTGAAAACCTCCTTCCATCAGCAAGGGCATTGAAGATGAAACGTGGCTGGGTCTTTCAGCATGACAATGATCACAAACACACTGCCCGGGCAATGAAGGAGTAGTTTCGTAAGAAGCATTTCAAGGTCTTGGAGTGGCCTAGCCAGTCTCCAGATCTCAATCCCATAGAAAATCTTTGGAGGGAGTTGAAAGTCCGTGTTGCCCAGCAACAGCCCCAAAACATCACTGCTCTAGAGGAGATCTGCATGGAGGAATGGGCCAAAATACCAGCAACAGTGTGTGAAAACCTTGTGAAGACTTACAGAAAACGTTTGACCTCTGTCATTGCCAACAAAGGGTATATAACAAAGTATTGAGAAACGTTTGTTATTGACCAAATACTTATTTTTCCCTATAAATTTGCAAATAAATGCATTAAAAATCCTACAATGTGATTTTCTGGATTTTTTTTCTCATTTAGTTTGTCATAGTTGAAGTGTACCTATGATGAAAATAGGCCTCTCTCATCTTTTTAAGTGGGAGAACTTGCACAATTGATGGCTGACTAAATACTTTTTTGCCCCACTGTATATGCAACAGTTTGGACCGCTTAATTTACCTGAATTTTACTTAATTATGACATAACATTGAAGGTTGTGCAGTGGAACAGGAATAATTAAACTAACGGATGCCACCCCTTAGATAAAATACGGAACGGTTCCGTATTTCACTGAAAGAAAAAAAATGTATTGTTTTCCAGATGATAGTTTCCGGATTCGACCATATTAATGACCTAATGCTAGTATTTCTGTGTTATTATGTTATAACTAAGTCTATGATTCGATAGAGCAGTCTGACTGAGCAGTGGTAGGCAGCAGCAGGCTTGTAAACATTTATTCAAACAGCACTTTCGTGCGTTTTGCCAGCAGCTCTTCGTTGTGCGTCAAGCATTGCGCTGTTTATGGCTTCAAGCCTATCAACTCCCGAGATCAGGCTCGTGTAACCGATGTGAAATGGCTAGCTAGTTAGCGGGGTGCGCGCTAATAGAGTTTCAAACATCACTCACTCTGAGACTTGGAGTAGTTGTTCCCCTTGCTCTGCATGGGTAACGCTGCTTCGAGGGTGGCTGTTGTCGTTGTGTTTCCGGGTTCAAGCCCAGGGAGGAGCGAGGAGAGGGACGGAAGCTATACTGTTACACTGGCAATACTAAAGTGCCTATAAGAACATCCAATAGTCAAAGGTTAATGAAATACAAATGGTATAAAGAGAAATAGTCCTATAATTCCTATAATAACTACAACCTAAAACGTCTTACCTGGGAATATTGAAGACTCATGTTAAAAGGAACCACCAGCTTTCACATGTTCTCATGTTCTGAGCAAGGAACTTAAACGTTAGCTTTCTTACATGGCACATATTGCACTTTTACTTTCTCTCCAACACTTTGTTTTTGCATTATTTAAACCAAATTGAACATGTTTCATTATTTATTTGAGGCTAAATTCATTTTATTGATGTATTATATTAAGTTAAAATAAGTGTTCATTCAGTATTGTTGTAATTGTCATTATTACAAATGAATAAATAAAAACCGGCCGATTAAACGGTATCGGATTTTTTTGGTCCTCCAATAAATTGGTATCGTTATCGGCATTGAAAAATCATAATCGGTTGACCTCTAATCTGTATTGCCGTAAACTACACAAGTGGACTGTTAGCTAAAGAGACTGGTACTCAGACTACCAAAACACAGGGAAGACAGAGCAAACTGCATGCTGAATGCAGAAGAAATATGAGTCCCAACTCAATCTATTAATTACAGAGTAGGCCTAATAGTGAGTGACTAGTGAACAGTGCAGACCAGTGCTGAAGCAGCCAAAGGCAAACCTGAGTAAGACCCCTGTTGGGTTTTATATGTGACTGATTGAGTGGATTAGAGGTACTAGATGCCCCCTGGACAACAGCCCCATGCTAAGGCCCTTCACTCTCACACACATCTGCATGTGGGCGAGGCACACGTGGACACGCAAGCATACACACACATAAATAAATATACACACACTCAAAACATAAAAACACACAGTACCAAGTTGCAGACAGGAAAATAAAGGGGGTTATTTTGGGGCTAACCCCAACACCAATTGCAGAGGTTCAATAAATGACATACAGTGCATTCGTAAAGTATTCAGACCCCTTCCCTTTTCCCACATTTTGTTACGTTACAGCCTTATCCTCAAATTGATCACATGTCCCCCCCCCCCTCAATCTACACACAATACCCCACAATGACAAAGCAAAAACATATATATTTTTTAATCTTTGCAAATGTATATAAAATAAAAAAATAGTACAGAAATACCATATTTACATAAATATTCAGAACACAGTGGCCTCCATCATTTTTAAATGGAATCAGTTTGGAACCACCAAGACTCTTCCTAGAGCTGGCCTGGCCAAACTAAGCAACCAGGGTTGAACTTGCGTCACGTCTAAAGGAAACCTGGCACCATCCCTATGGTAAAGCATGGTGGTGAGCGCTCAGAGCGCTCAGGACCTGAGACTGGGGCGAAGATTCACCTTCCAAAAGGACAATGACCCTAAGCACACAGCCAAGACAACGCAGGAGTGGCTTCGGGACAAGTCTCTGAATGTCCTTGAGTGGCCCAGCTAGAGCCCGGACTTAAACCTGATCGAACATCTCTGGAGAAACCTGAAAATAGCTGTGCAGCAACGCTCCCCATCCAACCTGACAGAGCTTGAGAGGATCTGCAGAGAAGAATGGGAGAAATTAAATAAATATTTATTTTACTAGGCAAGTCAGTTAAGAACAAATTCTTATTTTCAATGACGGCCTAGGAACAGTGGGTTAACTGCCTTGTTCAGGGGCAGAACGACAGATGTTTACCTTGTCAGGTCAGGGATTCGGTCTTGCAACCTTTTGGTTACTAGTCCAACGCTCTAACCACTAGGCTACCTGTTGCCCCAGGAGGGCGGGAGGTGTGCGAAGCTTGTAGCGTCATACCCAAGAAGGCTCGAGGCTGTAAACGCTAGCAAAGATGCTTCAACTGAGTAAAAGGTACGGAGTAAAGGGTCTGAATATTTATGTAAATGTGATATATCCGTTGTTTTTTTTATACATTTGGAAAATGTCTAAACCCGTTTTTGCTTCGTCATTATGGGGTATTGTGTGTAGATTGATGAGGGGAAAAAACGATTGAATCAATGTTATTATAAGGTTGCAACGTAACAAAATGTGGAAAAGGCAAAGGGGTCTGAATACTTTCCGAATGCACTGTAGGAGTAGTGGCCACCAGCAGACATGTATAATTTGTAAACAAGTTCCTTACCAGAGACAAACACAAATTAGTATTCCTGGTTGCAAGCAGAAGGGAGCTACATAAACTCAATTAAATGCAAAGCAGAGCAGTGTCCAAACCACAAGTCTAATCCACAGAGAAAGAGTGAGAGCTCTGTCCAAGGTTCTTTCCCTCTCTAGTTAAACAGCATAGGGGGAGGGGGTGTGTGGGAGGTGTGTTGCGCAGCTTCTCTACTAAAGCTAATCAAAAGCTTTGAATAACCAATATACTGCTTTAGCTTGGGATTAAAAAGAGAGAGTGGCAGGGTTATGAGCAGTGAGCACCAGTTGTTAGCCGGCCAGACCAGGGAGTGAGAGTGAGGGCGTGAGGAATGTCTGAGTTATTCTGGAGGGAGGGCCATGTGGGCCGTGGTTGGGGCAGGAGACAGGAAGAGGACTAGGGTGGGTGTATAAACAGTTGAGGGGGCAGTAGACAGCTGGTGGGAAGGCAGGAAACCTGAGCACCCCGAGAGGAGAGTTAACCCTTTCCACACCAGCTGGGACAACAGGACAGGAGGCCACAGGCCACAGCCTGAACAGACGTCATGTCACAGCCCTTTGGTCTGACAGTGGTGGTAAGAAAAAAAGGCTGCATTCATTCGAACCAGATTGGCCCATCTTGCAGGAGTCCACCTCCTTCTTCTGAAGCAAGGGGCAGCTGATTGAAAAACTATTTTAGATATTTCAATTACTTTCACATACATTTCGAAGTAAGTATTTGGAGAATTTCTTTGAAAATACAAGTAGATGCATTATGAAATGTATTTGGAAACTATTGGCATGCATTTGAAAATACTCAAATACACAGACGTGTATTTTCAAATTGAAAGACGTGTATTTTCAAATACAAATATTTTAAAACTCCATACATTTGAACCCAGGTTTGTTTGTTTTAAATGTATTTGAAAACATGTAGGCTATTTGAAAATAGTTTCAAATAGACTAGTATTTATAGTAATGTCACGGCTGGCTGAAGGACTGGACCAAGGTGCAGCATGGTAAGCGTACATTTTCTTTTTATAAAAAATGACGCAGACAAAACAAAGAACCCCCCCCCCCCCCCCGAAAGGTGCGGACTCTGGCCGCAAAACCTGACTCTAAAGGGGAGGGTCCGGGTGGGCCTTCTTACGGCGGCGGCTCGGGTGTGGGACGTGGACACCGCTCCACATCAGTCTTGGCCTACTTAGGTGGCAGCGGGCCGCCGCTTAGGTTGCAGCGGGCCCCGGACTGAAGACCCTCGTAGAGGGCGCCTCTAGACTGAGGGGCTGCGGCTCTGGCAGCGTCGGACAGGCGGGAAGCTCTGGCAGCGCCGGACAGGCGGGAGGCTATGGCAGCGCCGGACAGGCGGGAGGCCATGGCAGCGCCGGACAGGCGGGAGGCTATGGCAGCGCCGGACAGGCGGGAGTCTATTTAAAGTTACATTTGTTTGTGTGATTTGTTAAATTATGTTACCTTTATCAATGAATGTGGTTGGAATTTTAGCTCAAATATCCATTTGTCCAAATATGTTTAAAAAAATAATAATAAAGGTTAAATAAATCCCAAATGAAGATGACAACTGGCAGCCCACCACTAGTTCAGACCATGCTCTGCTTTGAGTGCCCATTGTAGCTAGCAAACCACACTGGTCGCCGTCTGTCCCCCTCATAATCTCCCATTTGCTGGCTCCCAATCTTGCGCTCTGGCACCCTGCCAGCCACATGGAATTCATGGCTCTATATGGGACTGCTAAAAAAGGCAAGGCAGCCCAAGTGGAGGTGCAGCCAATGGCAGCTGACCTGTCCACTTGCTCGCTGTAAAATAAAGGGAATGACCTAACGTAGCAGCCCTACCCTCCCCCTCTGGCAGAGTGACACATTGCTCTCACCCCTCTCCCACATCCACTAAAATGTGTCACACTCTCTCTCCCTCCCTCTCTCCATTTCACCAGACACCCTGTTTAGGAGTAACCTTGTGATAAGACTGCATATCTGAGTAAATTAACTTTCCATTATCTCAATGACACTCACTTGTCACAGGGTAATTCAGCCCTCTGCCCTGCTGCAGCCCTCCAAAGCTCACATTGTGTCCAGAGAGACAATACAGTGGGGGAGCAGAAAAAGAAAAAGAATTGCATTGGCCTACAGCGCAATTCCATAGTTACAGAGTGATACGGAGTCAATTCTTCACTTTAAAATGTATGGCAAACAAAAAACAATAAATGGTAAAGTTAAACAAACTGAGGCCAACTTAACAATTTCTGCAGAAAATTTGACAAAAACACATTTACTTGAAGAACAGTGCAGATGCAAAGTTTGGTAACAGAAGGACGGTTTGTGCTGCTGGTGCAGTCATTCTGTTAGCATCTGCACTGTTCTTCAAGTAAATGTGTTTTTGTCAAATTTTCTGCAGAAATTGTTAAGTTGGCCTCAGTTTGTTTAACTTTACCATTTATTGTTTTTTGTTTGCCATACATTTCAAATTGTGCATAGGGTTGTATGGTTTGTTTAACTGTGCAATCATTGGATTTAGTTTGACATACATTGTAAAGAGAAAAATCTGAGTCTCAGTGTCACTATTATCCATGGAACTGCCCAACAGCAGTTGACAGTTTACTGGAATAATACAACAGCGATGATTGATTACAATATGAAGAATGACGACTAAAAAGGGACAATTAAGGTTTGAATGATTGGAATAATGAGACCATTATAAATCAAATAAAATGTTATTTGTCACATGTACAACTGATACAACTGAATACCTTACAGTGAAATGCTTACTTGCAAGCCCTAACCAACAATGGATACAAATAAGAATAAGAAATTAAAGTAACATAATTAAAAAACAGCAGTAAAATAACAGTAGCGAGGCTATATACAGGGTACCGATACAGAGACAATGTGAGGGGGCACCGGTTAGTCGAGGTAATAGAGGTAATATGTACATTTAGGTAGAGTTATTAAAGAGACTATGCATAGATAATAACAGAGTTGCAGCAGTGTAAAGGGCAGGGGGGGGGCAATACAAATAGTATACAAATAGTTTGGATAGCCATTTGATTAGATGTTCAGGAGTCTTATGGCTTGGGGGTAGAAGCTGTTTAGAAAGCCTCTTGGACCTAGACTTGGCGCTCTGGTACCGCTTGCCATGCGGAAGCAGAGAGAACAGTCTATGACTAGGGTGGCTGGTGTCTTTGACCATTTTTAGGGCCTTCCTCTGACACCGCCTGGTATAGAGGTCCTGGATGGCAGGAAGCTTGGCCCCAGTGATGTACTGGGCCATACGCACTACCCTTTGTAGTGTCTTGCGGTCGGAGGCCGATACCAGGCAGTGATGCCAACGATGTTAGGATGAAACAGTCAGAGGTCACCAAGCGCAACATAGCTTCAGTGTGTAAATCAGCTAGAAAGATGTGTCGGCATCGAGTAATTGTCTCTGGCCCCCTCCCAGTTAGGGGGAGTGATGAGCTCTACAGCAGAGTCTCACAACTCAATCGCTGGTGGAAAACTGTTTTCTGCCCCTCCCAAAAGATAGAATTTGTAGATAATTGGCCCTCTTTCTGGGACTCACCCACAAACAGGACCAAGCCTGACCTGCTGAGGAGTGACGGACTCCATCCTAGCTGGAGGGGTGCTCTCATCTTATCTACCAACATAGACAGGACTCTAACTCCTCTAGCTCCACAATGAAATAGGGTACAGGCCAGGCAGCAGGCTGTGAGCCAGCCTGGCAGCTTATTGGAGTCTGCCACTAGCACAGTCAGTGTAGTCAGCTCAGCTATCCCCATTGAGACCGTGTCTGTGCCTCGACCTGGGTTGGGCAAAACTAAACATGGCGGTGTTCGCCTTAGCAATCTCACTAGGATAAAGACCTCCTCCATTCTTGCCATTATTGATAGAGATTGTGATACCTCACATCTCAAAATAGGGCTACTTAATGTTAGATCCCTTACTTCAAAGGCAATTATAGTCAATGAACTAATCACTGATCATAATCTTGATGTGATTGGCCTGACTGAAACATGGCTTAAGCATGATGAATTGACTGTGCTACACTAGTGTTCATATCCCCCATCCCGCAAAGGCGGAGGTGTTGCTAACATTTACGATAGCAAATTTCAATTTACAAAAAAAATATATGTTTTTGTCTTTTGAGCTTCTAGTCATGAAATCTATGCAGCCTACTCAATCACTTTTTATAGCTACTATTTACAGGCCTCCTAGGCCATATACAGCGTTCCTCATTGAGTTCCCTGAATTCCTATCGGACCTTGTAGTCATAGCAGATAATATTCAAATTTTTGGTGACTTTAATATTCACATGGAAAAGTCCACAGACCCACTCCAAAAGGCTTTTGGAGCCATCATCGAATCAGTGGGTTTTGTCCAACATGTCTCTGGACCTACTCACTGTCACAGTCATACTCTGGACCGAGTTTTGTCCCATGGAATAAATGTTGTGGATCTTAATGTTTTTCCTCATAATCCTGGACTATCGGACCACCATTTTATTACGTTTGCAATTGCAACAAATAATCTGCTCAGACCCCAACCAAGGAGCATCAAAAGTCGTACTGTAAATTCAACACAAAGACAACACAAAGACTCCTTGATGCCCTTCCAGACTCCCTCTGTCTACCCAAGGACGTCAGAGGACAAAAATCTGTTAACTACCTAACTGAGGATCTCAATTTAACCTTGCACAATACCCTAGATGCAGTTGCACCCCTAAAAACTAAAAACATTTCTCATAAAGAAACTAGCTCCCTGGTATACAGAAAATACCCGAGCTCTGAAGCAAGCTTCCAGAAAATTGGAACGGAAATGGCGCCCGACCAAACTGGAAGTCTTCCGACTAGCTTGGAAAGACAGTACCGTGCAGTATCGAAGAGCCCTTACTGCTGCTCGATCATCCTATTTTTCCAACTTAATTGAGGAAAATAAGAACAATCCAAAATTTAATTTTGATACTGTCGCAAAGCTAACTAAAAAGCAGCATTCCCCAAAAGAGGATGGCTTTCACTTCAGCAGTAATAAATTTGTGAACTTCTTTGAGGAAAAGATCATGATTATTAGAAAGCAAATTACAGACTCCTCTTTAAATCTACATAATCTTTCAAAGCTCAGTTGTCCTGAGTCTGCACAACTCTGCCAGGACCTAGGATCAAGACAGACACTCAAGTGTTTTAGTACTATATCTCTTGATAAAATGATGAAAATAATCATGGCCTCTAAACCTTCAAGCTGCATACTGGACCCTATTCCAACCAAACTACTGAAAGAGCTGCTTCCTGTACTTGGCCCTCTTATGTTGAACATAATAACCAGCTCTCTATCCAACGGATGTGTACTAAACTCACTAAAAGTGGCAGTAATAAAGCCTCTCTTGAAAAAGCCAAACTTTGACCCAGAAAATATAAAAAACTATCGGCCTATATCGAATCTTCATTCCTCTCAAAAATGTTAGAAAAGGCTGTTGCGCAGCAACTCACTGCCTTCCTGAAGACAAACAATGTATACGAAATGCTTCTGGTTTTAGACCCCATCATAGCACTGAGACTGCACTTGTGAAGGTGGTAAATTACCTTTTAATGGCATCAGACCGAGGCTTTGCATCTGTCCTCGTGCTCCTAGATATTAGTGCTGCTTTTGATACCATCGATCACCACATTCTTTTGGAGAGATTGGAAACCCAAATTGGTCTACACGGACAAGTTCTGGCCTGGTTTAGATCTTATCTGTCGGAAAGATATCAGTTTGTCTCTGTGAATGGTTTGTCCTCTCACAAATCAACTGTAAATTTCGGTATTCCTCAAGGTTCCAATTTAGGACCACTATTGTTTTTACGATATATTTTACCTCTTGGGGATGTCATTCGAAAACATAAATGTTAACTTTCACTGCTATGCGGATGACACACAGCTGTTCATTTCAATGAAACATGGTGAAGCCCCAAAATTGCCTGTGTTTCAGACATAAGGAAGTGGATGGCTGCAAACGTTCTACTTTTAAACTCGGACAAAACAGAGATGCTTGTTCTAGGTCCCGAGAAACAAAGAGATCTTCTGTTGAATCGGACTATTAATCTTAATGGTTGTACAGTCGTCTCAAATAAAACTGTGAAGGACCTCGGCGTTACTCTGGACCCTGATCTCTCTTTTGACGAACATATCAAGACTGTTTCAAGGACAGCTTTTTTCCATCTACGTAACATTGGAAAAATCTGAAACTTTCGGTCCAAAAATGATGCAGAAAAATGTATCCATGCTTTTGTTACTTCTAGGTTAGACTACTGCAATGCTCTACTTTCTGGCAACCCTGATAAAGCACTAAATAAACTTTAGTTTACGGCTGCTAGAATCCTAACTAGAAGTAAAAAAATGTATCATATTACCCCAGTACTAGCCTCCCTACACTGGCTTCCTGTCAAGGCAAGGGCTGATTTCAAGGTTTTACTGCTAACCCACAAAGCATTACACATGGGCTTGCTGCTACCAATCTCTCTGATTTGGTCCTGCCGTACATACCTACTCGTACACTACGGTAATAAAATGCAGGCCTCCTAATTGTGCCTAGAATTTCTAAGCAAACAGCTGGAGGCAGGGCTTTCTCCTATAGAGCTCAATTTTTATGGAATGGTCTGCCTACCCATGTGAGAGACGCAAACTCGGTCTCAACCTTTAAGTCTTTACTGAAGACTCATCTTCAGTGAGTCATATGATTGAGTGTAGTCTGGCCCAGGAGTGTGAAGGTGAACGAAAAGGCTCTGGAGCAACGAACAGCCCTTGCGGTCTCTGCCTGGCCGGTTCCCCTCTTTCCACTGGGATTCTCTGCCTCTAACCCGATTACAGGGGCTGAGTCACTGGCTTACTGGTGCTCTTTCATGCCGTCCCTGGGAGGGGTGTGTCACTTGAGTGGGTTGAGTCACTTCCTGTCTGGGTTGGTGCCCCCCCCTTGGGTTGTGCCGTACGGAGATCTTTGTGGGCTATACTCGGCCTTGTCTCAGGATGGTAAGTTGGTGGTTGAAGATATCCCTCTCGTGGTGTGGGGGCTGTGCTTTGACAAAGTGGGTGGGGTTATATCCTTCCTGTTTGGCCCTGTCCGGGGGTATCATCGGAAGGTGCCACAGTGTCTCCTGACCCCTCCTGTCTCAGCCTCCAGTATTTATGCTGCAGTAGTTTGTGTCGGGGGTTAGGGTCAGTTTGTTATATCTGGAGTACTTCTCCTGTCCTAGTCGGTGTCCTGTGTGAATTTAAGTATGCTCCCTAATTCTCTTTCTTTCATTCGGGAGACCTGAGCCCTAGGACCATGCCTCAGGACAACCTGGCATGATGACTCCTTGCTGTCTCCAGTCCACCTGGTCATGCTGCTGCTCCAGTTTCAACTGTTCTGCCTGTGATTATTATTAGTTGACCATGCTGGTCATTTATGAACATTTGAACATCTTGGCCATGTTCTGTTATAATCTCATAACCTCATAACCTGGTTCCTCTCTAGGTTTCTTCCTAGGTTTAGGCCTTTTTAGGGAGTTTTTCCCTTGCCACCGTGCTTCTACACCTGCATTGCTTTGTTTTAGGCTGGGTTTCTGTCCAGCACTTTGAGATATCAGCTGATGTACGAAGGGCTATATAAATAAATTGATTTGTTGCAACCAGCTCTTGATGGTGCAGCTGTAGAACATTTTGAGGAGCTGAGGGGGAATAGGTTTGTTGTGCCCTCTTCACGGCTGTCTTGGTGTGCTTGGACCATGTTAGTTTGTTGGTGATGTAGACACCAAGGAACTTGAAGCTCTCAACCTGCTCCACTACAGCCCCGTCGATGAGAATGGGGGTGTGCTCGGTCCTCCTTTTCCTGTAGTCCACAATCATCTCCTTTGTCTTGATCACGTTAAGGGATGGCTTCACGTTAATCCATGGCTTCTGGTTGGGGTATGTACATACAGTCACTGTGGGGACGATGTCATCGATGCACTTATTGATGAAGCCAGTAACTGATGTGGTGTACTCCTCAATGCCATCGGAAGAATCCCAGAACATATTCCAGTCTGTGCTAGCAAAACAGTCATGTAGCTTAGCATCTGCTTCATCTGACCACTTTCTTATTGACCGAGTCACTGGTGCTTCCTGCTTTATTTTTTGGTTGATACAGGAATCAGGAGGATAGAATTATGGTCAGATTTGCCAAATGGAGGGCGAGGGAGCCCTTTGTACGCGTCTCAGTGTGTGGAGTACAGGTGGTCTAGAGTTTTTTTCCCCTCTGGTTGCACATTTAACATGCTGCTGGAAATTCGGTCAAACAAATTTAAGTTTCCATGCATTAAAGTCCCCGGCCACTAGGAGCGCCACCTCTGGGTGAGCGTTTTCTTGTTTGCTTATGGCAGTATAAAGCTCATTGAGTGCGGCCTTAGTGCCAGCATCGGTCTGTGGTGGTATGGAGACAGCTACGAAAAATACAGATGAAAACCCTAGTGTGGTCTACAGCTTATCATGAGATACTCTACCTCAGGTGAGCAAAACCTTGACACTTCCTTAGATACCGTGCACCAGCTGTTGTTTACAAAATATACATAGACTGACAACCCTCGTCTTACCAGAGGCTGCTGTTCTATCCTGCCGATACAGTGTAAAACACGCCCGCTGTGTGTTGTTCATGTCACGTTCAGCCACGACTCAGTAAACAGAAGATAGTACAGTTTAATGTTGGTAGTTTAATCTTGCTAGTAGGTCATCGATTTTATTTTCTAATGATTGCACGTTGGCCAATAGAACGGATGGCAGTGGGGCTTTACTCACTCAGTCCTCCTTTTCCTGTAGTTCACAATCATCTCCTTTGTCTTGATCACGTTGAGGGAGAGGCTGTTGTCGCCTACAAATTCCCAGAAGGCAGCCCGACCTCTGCCCCCTTTTTCTTCTCTTCACGCAAATTACAGAGATTTGGGCCTGTTCCCGGGAAAGCAGTATATCCTTCACGTCAGACTCAGACTCTTTACCAGTTCGTGTTGAGTAATTGATGTTCTGTTGTCCAGATGTTATTTTCGGTCATAATGTTGCTGCTACCGTCTCTTATGTACAAAATAAGTAAAAAAATAAGTTAAACACAAAAAAACTAGCAAAATAACAGTTGGTTAGGAGCACGTAAAATGTCAGCCATCTTGTCCGGCGCCATTCAATTCAATAAACTCAGTGGTGTGAAGTACTTAAAAGTATTTTTACTTAAGTACTACTTAAGTTATTTTTTGGGGTCTGTACTTCACTATTTATATTTTTGACAACTTTTACTTTTATTCCACTACATTCTTAAAGAAAATAATGTAATTTTTTACTCCTTATATTTTCCCTGACACCCAAAAGTACTCGTTACATTTTGAATGCTTAGCAGGACAGGAAAATTGTCTAATTCACGCACTTATCAAAAGAGCATCCCTGGTCATCACTACTGCCTTTGATCTGGCAAACTCACTAAAACACAAATTATTAATCTGTAAATTATGTCTGAGTGTTGAACTGTGACCCTGGCTATCCGTAAATTAACAAAAAAACAAGAACATCGTGTCGTCTGGTTTGCTTAATAAAAGACGTTTAAAATTATTTATACTTCTACTTTTGGTACTTAAGTACACTTTAAACCCATTACTTTTAGACTTTTACTCAAGTAGTATATTACTGGGTGACTTTTACTTGAGTCGTTTTCTTTTAAGGTGTCTTTACGTTTACTCAAAGATGAAAATTGGGTACTTTTTCCACCACTGAATAAACTTCCGTCATCTTTGAGGGGAGAATTATTTCTGGGGAAGTTTGAGAAATATGTACAGCTGAACTAATTAATCTATCTATAAAAACAAACATGTTAAATCCTAATTGGCATTCTCTGGCCTTCTAGTGAGAAGAATGCAACAGTGGTGGTAAGGAAACGTGATCTGCATTAACGAGATGGAAAGAAATAAAACCACCATAATAACAGTTACAACAGTACTAGCAACCAGGCAGAGAAAGAGGGAGCATGGTGAAACTAGGATGCTACCCTTACAGATATAGGGTCAGCTTACCCTCCCCAAATCTTAAACTTATAGTGAATTCAGAAAGAATTCATACCTCTTGACTTATTCCACATTTTGTTGTGTTACGGCCTGAATACAAAATGGATTAAAACAGATTTTTCTCTCACCCATCTACAGTGCATTCAGAAAGTACTTAGACCCCTTGAATTTTTCCACAATTTGTTACAGCCTTATTCTGGAATGGATTAGATCGGGGGGTTTTTTCACTCATCAATCTACACACAATACCCCATAATGACAAAGCAAAAACAGTTTTTTTTACATTTTAGCACATTTATGAGAAAATAAATAAATAATAAAATATGACATTTACATAAATATTCAGACCCTTTAGTCAATAGTTTCTTGAAGCACCTTTGGCAGCGATTACAGCCTCAACTCTCCTTGGGTATGACGCTACAAGCTTGGCTCACCTGTATTTGGGGAGTTTCTCCCATTCTTCCCTGCAGATCCTCTCAAGCTCTGCCAGGTTGGATGGGGAGTGTCGCTGCACAGCTATTTTCAGGTCTCTCCAGAGATGTTCGATCGGGTTCAAGTCTGGGCTCCGGCTAGGCCTCTCAAGGACATTCAGAAACTTGTCCCGAAGCCACTCCTGCGTTGTCTTGGCTGTGTGCCGAGTGTCGTTGTCCGGTTGGAAGGTGAACCTTCGACCCGGTCTGAGGTCATGAGCGCTATGGAGCAGGTTTTCATCAAGGATCGCTCTGTACTTTGCTCCGTTCATCTTTCCCTCAATCCTGACTAGTCTCCCAGGGACAGGGTGATTGGTAAGGATAGAGGGAACAATGAAAGGAGCCAAATACAGGCAAATCGTTAATGAGATCCTGGTTCTGAGTGCGATCCTGGTTCAGAGTGCAAACAACCTTAGACTGGGGTGAAGATTTACATTCCAACAGAACAATGACCCAAAGCATAGAGCCAAAGCAACACTGGAATGTTTTCACAATAAGAATGTGAAAGTCCTTTAAGGTGGCCCAATCAAAGCCCAAACTTAAATCCCATTAATTCTGTGAAAAGACTTGAAGATTGCTGTTCACCGCCACTCTCCATCTAACTTAACATAGCTTGAGAAAATCTGCAGGGTAGAATGGGAGAAAATCCCCAAATCCAGATGTGCAAAACTGCTAGACATACCCAAGATGACTCAAAGCTGTAATCGCCGCCAAAGGTGCTTCTACAAAGTATTGTCAATTAGATATTTCTTTATTTCATTTTCAATAAATGTGCAAACATAAAAAATAAAATAAAAACATGTTTCACTGTCATTATGGTGTATTGTGTGTGGATGGGAGAGAAAAATACATCTTTAATCCATTTTGAATGGATTAAACAATAACAACAAAATGTTGAATAAGTTAAGGGGTATGAATACTTTCTGAAGGCACTGTAACTGTTATGGAGAAAAACACAACACTTGCCTTAGATCAGCGTCTTGTTTTCTCAGTGTCTTGGGTAACTTACTTCATCCCACTAACAGACGGGAACAGAGAAATACAAAAAAAGCTAAAGGATCTAGATGTGACAGAGATGCAGAGAAGACCTATTGAAAGTGAGGGGTCAGAAAGAATCCTGATGTACAGTAGTACACACATCATCAGGCTACAGGTTTCCAAATGTCACATGATGCTCGACTGCATCTTGTCACATGGCTGCTGCTGACCCAACTCTTCTGCTTCACCTAGCCTTGCACATGACCCTCCCCTCATCTCCCCCCTCTCCCAACACCAACCAGACCAAAATGTGAATTGTTTAGACTAGCTTCTACAGTATGTATGACATACTGTTCAAGACAAATGGCATCCAGAGACTTCAGGGAAGCATAAAGCAGCAATTTTGAAAACGTAGAGTTCATCATGGCTACAGTAACCATCTACCGGGGTCTAACTATACGAGCGTTGATCCCTGCATGTATTAAAGTTACATGGACTTCACCTCGCTCTCCCTCCCTCCAAGTACCAAGTTCCCAGAGTCATCACCAACCAACCTTAGTCTCAAGGAAAAATGGCATCCAAGGGGACAGATCATTGATAACAGCCAAATCTTTTCATTCCATCTATACCCTCCAACTCAAATGTGAAACCCACCAAATCACTAAATGAGAAAAAACTATTGCAAGACAGCAGCAGCTTATAAGGAATGTGAGGGGCCTCAGCCAAGAGACCAGGCAGGGAAACCATACCATATATGGACATGGAAGCAGAATAACACTTGTATCAATGAATGAAGTGGGCATTAGAGTGACTTAACAACCCAAAGGTCAATCACCATTCTCGAAGTAGACAGCACGTATCTATAACTGACTGGTGAAAACATGAAATGATCACATAGGGATGGATGTGTTCCTCTTCAAATGAGTGTACTTAAATCAAAGTCTACAGTGTGGAAATCCTGGCTGCTAGCATGTGACTGTATGAGCAACAGCAGCAAGGTGTTCCATGGAGTAATGAAGCACATCTAACTATAAATAAGCTGTCCAAATGGCTTTAGAACATTGCAATCTCTCTCCACTGCACTTTACAACGTTTACTACTTTAGAATAGTATCATGAAAAAACATTCTTTCATTGATACAGTGGACATGACCTGTGTCTATTGGAGAAATCCCCACTGGAATATTACAACCAACCACAACAGGTGTTATGCTTCTGCGTAACACAACCCAGACCTGCCTTGATCTACAGGTTTATAGGCAGGCATTTGGAGACTTTTCTGTGCCGAGGTTCAGCGAGGTAGAGAGAAGATAACCTACTTTTGGTCCGTCTTTACACCTCTGCTTCCTGCCACAAGATAATTAACCAGGCTGTTTGAGCCAATTAAAGATGATTTAGTAGACAAATCAAACCAAACCGCAAACCAAAGAGGATTTCTTATTGGTGTTCTGGTAATCCCTCGGTCTGTTTTCATATGGTCGCTCTAGACACCCGGGTCGCCTCCCACAATTTTCAATTTTCCCACAATGTCCGGCGTCAGTACATAATAGAACATCAGTTTGGCATAGAGGAACTACATTACTGCCGGACATTGTGGGATTAAATCTTTTTTTTAAACAATTCCCATCAACCCCATAATGACAAAGTGAAAACATGTTTGTAGAAACAAGCACATTAATGGAAAATGAAATACAGAAATCTCATTTACAAAAGTATCCACACCCCTGAGTCAATACATGCTACAATCACCTTTGGCAGCGATTACAGTTATGAGTCTTTCTGGGAAAGTCTAAGAGCTTTGCACACCAGGATTGTACAATATTTGCATATTATTATTTAAATTCTTCAAACTCTGTCAAGTTGGTTGTTGATCATTGCTAGACAGACACTTTCAAGTCTTGTCATAGATTTATAAGGTGACTTAAGTCAAAATGGTAACTAGGCCACTTAGGAACATTCAAATCTCATCTTGGTAAGCAACTCTAGTGTATATTTGGCCTTGTGTTTTAGGTTATTGTCCTGCTGAAAGGTGAATTTGTCTCCCAGTGTCTGTTGGAAAGCAGACTAAACGAGCGGTTAGAGTGCTGGGCCAGTAACCGAAAGGTTGCTGGATCGAATCCACGAGCTGACAAGGTAAAAATCTGTTGTTCTGCCCCTGAGCAAGGCAGTTAACACACTGTTCCCTGGGCGCCGAAGACGTGGATGTCAAAAGGCAGTGCCATCCATCATTCCTTCAATTCTGACCAGTTTACCAGTCATCTGTTCTTTTGGACACTATCGCAAAGCTAACTAAAAAGCAGCATTCCCCAAGAGAGGAGGGCTTTCACTTCAGCAGTAAAAGATTCCTGAACTTCTTTGAGGAAAAGATCATGATCATTAGAAAGCAAATTACAGACTCCTCTTTAAATATGCGTATTCCTCCAAAGCTCAGTTGTCCTGAATCTGCACAACTCTGCCAGGATCCTAATCCAACTAAACTACTGAAAGAGCTGGCTCCTGTGATTGGCCCTCTTACTGTACGTTGAACATAATAAACGGATATCTCTATTAGAGGTCGACCGATTATGATTTCTCAATGCCGATAACGATTATTGGAGGATCAAAAAAGCCGATACCGATTAATCGTCCGATTATTTATTTATTTGTAATAATGATTACAACAATTACAACAATACTGAATAAACATTTATTTTAACTTAATATAATACATCAATAAAATCAATTTAGCCTCAAGTAAATAATGAAACATGTTCAATTTGGTTTAAATCATGCAAAAACAAAGTGTTGGAGAAGAAAGTAAAAGTGCAATATGTGCTATGTAAGAAAGCTAACTTTTCAGTTCCTTGCTCAGAACATGAGAACATATGAAAGCTGGTGGTTCCTTTTAACATGAGTCTTCAATATTCCCAGGTAAGAGGTTTAGGTTGTAGTTATTATAGGAATTATAGGACTATTTCCCTTTATACCATTTGTATTTCATTAACCTTTGACTATTGGATGTTCTTATAGGCACTTTAGTATTGCCAGTGTAACAGTATAGCTTCCGTCCCACTCCTCGCTCCTCCCTGGGCTCGAACCAGCAACACAACGACAACAGCCACCATCGAAGCAGCGTTACCCATGCAGAGCAAGGGGAACAACTACTAGAAGGCTCAGAGTGAGTGACGTTTGAAATGCTATTAGCGCGCGCTAACTAGCCATTTCACTTCAGTTACACCAGCCTCATCTCGGAAGTTGATAGGCTTGAAGTCATAAACAGCGCAATGCTTGATGCACAACGAAGAGCTGCTGGCAAAACGCCCGAAAGTGCTGTTTGAATAAATGTTTACGCGCCTGCTTCTGCCTACCACTGCTCAGTCAGATACTTAGATACTTGTATGCTTAGTCAGATTATATGCAATGCAGGACACGCTAGATAATATCTAGTAATATCATCAACCATGTGTAGTTAACTAGTGATTATGATTGATTGTTTTTTCTAAGATAAGTTTAATGCTAGCTAGCAACTTACCTTGGCTTACTGCATTCACGTAACAGGCAGTCTCCTTGTGGAGTGCAACGAGAGAGAGGCAGGTCGTTATTGCGTTGGACTTGGCGTTACTCTGGACCCTGATCTCTCTTTTGACGAACATATCAAGACTGTTTCAAGGACAGCTTTTTTCCATCTACGTAACATTGCAAAAACCTGAAACTTTGTCCAAAAAAAGATGCAGAAAAATTAATCCATGCTTTTGTTACTTCTAGGTTAGACTACTGCAATCCTCTACTTTCCGGCTACCTGGATAAAGCACTAAATACAGTGCTAAATACGGCTGCTAGAATCCTGACTACAACCAAAAAAATATATAATATGACTCCAGTGCTAGCCTCCCTACACTGGCTTCCTGTTAAGGCAAGGGCTGATTTCAAGGTTTTACTGCTAACCTACAAAGCATTACATGGGCTTGCTCCTACCTATATTTCCGTTTTGGTCCTGCCGTACATACCTACATGTACGCTACGGTCACAAGACGAAGGCCTCCTAATTAGAATTTCTAAGCAAACAGCTGGAGGCAGGGCTTTCTCCTATAGAGCTCCATTTTTATGGAATGGTCTGCCTACCCATGTGAGAGACGCAGACTCGGTCTCAACCTTTAAGTCTTTACTGAAGACTCATCTCTTCAGTAGGTCATATGATTGAGTGTAGTCTGGCCCAGGAGTGTGAAGGTGAACGGAAAGGCTCTGGAGCAACGAAACGCCCTTGCTGTCTCTGCCTGGCCGGTGCCCCTCTCTCCACTGGGATTCTCTGCCTCTAACCCTATTACAGGGGCTGAGTCACTGGCTTACTGGTGCTCTTCCATGCCGTCCCTAGGAGGGGTGCGTCACCTGAGTGGGTTGAGTCACTGACATGGTCTTCCTGTCTGGGTTGGCGCCCCCCCCTTGGGTTGTGCCGTGGCGGAGATCTTTGTGGGCTATACTCGGCATTGTCTCAGGATGGTAAGTTGGTGGTTGAAGATATCCCTCTAGTGGTGTGGGGGCTGTGCTTTGGCAAAGTGGGTGGGGTTATATCCTTCCTGTTTGGCCTTGTCCGGGGATATCATCGGATGGGGCCACAGTGTCTCCTGACCCCTCCAGTATTTATGCTGTAGTAGTGTATGTGTCGGGGAGCTAGGGTCAGTCTGTTATATCTGGAGTATTTCTCCTGTCTTATCCGGTGTCCTGTGTGAATTTAAGTATGCGCTCTCTAATTCTCTCATTCTCTCTCTCGGAGGACCTGAGCCCTAGGACCATGCCTCAGGACTACCTGACATGAGGACTCCTTACTATCCCCAGTCCACCTGGCCGTGCTGATGCTCCAGTTTCCACTGTTCTGCCTGCGGCTATTGTTCCTCTCTAAGTTTCTTCCTAGGTTTTGGCCTTTTTAGGGAGTTTTTCCCTTGCCACCGTGCTTCTACACCTGCATTGCTTTGTTTTAGGCTGGGTTTCTGTGCAGCACTTTGAGATATCAGCTGATGTAAGAAGGGCTATATAAATACATTTGATTTAACTAATTATGTGACTTCTGAAGGTAATTGGTTGCACCAGATCTTATTTAGGGGCTTCATAGCAAAGGGGGTGAATACATATGCACGCACCACTTTTCCGCTATAATTGTTTTTTAAACAAGTTATTTTTTACATTTCACTTCACCAAATAAAAATCCATTTAAATTACAGGTTGTAACGCAACAAAATAGGAAAAACGCCAAGGGGGATGAATTATTTTGAAAGGCACTGTATCCTCCCTTTACTTTCCCTATACCAGATTTCCCTCTAGGATTATGTCTGTGTGGTGGCTGCATCATGTTATGGGTATGCTCTATTACGTTGACAAGCATACCCATAACATGATGCAGCCACCACGCTTGAAAATATCAAGAGTGGTACTCCGTGATGTGTTATGTTTGAGGAAAATCTAACACAACACTCAAGGCAATTCAACTTTTCATTTTAAATTAATTTGTAAACATTTCTAAAAACACTAGGCCTATAGGCTATGCGTACACTGCATTGTATGCCTCGAGAAAATCTGAGCTAAAAAATAAAAAAATAAAAGTATTTTAGGCTAGTGCGTTAAAACTACTAAAGCTTATGCGCACATTGTAATCAAAATGAAAATCTTAAATTGGTTCTTTTCAGACTGTCCTTTAGTGAGCCACAGCCAGGAACTAAACGTGTAAATATTTGCATGAACATAACAAGACTCAACAACTGAGACATAAACTGAACAAGTTCCACAGACATGTGACTAGCAGAAATGGAATAATGTGTCCCTGATCAAAGTAGGGGTCAAAACCAAAAGCAACAGTCGTGTCTGGTGTGGCCACCAGCTGCATTAAGTACTGCAGTGCATCTCCTCCTCATGGACTGCACCAGATTTGCCAGTTCTTGCTGTGCGATGTTACCTCACTCTTCCACCAAGGCACCTGCAAGTTCCTGAACATTTCTGGGGGGGGAATGGCCCTAACCCTCACCCTCCGATCCAACAGGTCCCAGACGTGCTCAATGGGATTGAGATACGGGCTCGTCGCTGACCATGGCAGAACACTGACATTCCTCTTGCAGGAAATCACGGACAGAACGAGCAGGATGGCTGGTGACATTGTCATGCTGGAGAGTCATGTCAGGATGAGCCTGCAGGAAGGGTACCAACATGAGGGAGGAGGATGTCTTCCCTGTAACGCATAGCATTGAGATTGCCTGCAATCACAACAAGCTCAGTCTGATGATGCTGTGACACACCCGCCCCAGACCATGACGGACCCTTCACCTCCAAATTGATCCCGCTCCAGAGTACAGGCCTCGGTGTAACGCTCATTCCTTCGACGATAAACGCGAATCCGACCATCACCCCTGGTTAGACAAAACCGTGACTCGTCAGTGAAGAACACTTTTTGCCAGTCCTGTCTGGTCCAGCAACGGTGGGTTAGTACCGATAGGCAACGTTGCCAGTGATGTCTGGTGAGGGCCGGTCTTACAACAGGCCTACAAGCCTCCAGTCCAGCCTCTCTCAGCCTATTGCGGACAGTCTGAGCACTGATGGAGGGATTGTGCGTTCCTGGTTTAACTCGGTAGTTGTTGTTGCCATCCTGTACCTGTCCCGCAAGTGTGATGTTCGGATGGACCGATCATGTGCAGGTGTTGTTACATGTGGTCTGCCACTGCGAGGATGATCAGCTGTCTGTCCTGTCTCCCTGTAGCGCTGTGTTAGATGTCTCACAGTACGGACATTGCAATGTATTGCCCTGGGCACATCTGCAGTCCTCATGCCTCCTTGCAGCATGCCTAAGGCACGTTCACGCAGATGAGCAGGGACCCTGGGCATCTTTCTTTTGGTGTTTTTCCAGAGTAAGTAGAAAGGCCTCTTTAGGGTCCTAAGTTCTCATAACTGTGACCTTAATTGTCTACCGTCTGTAAGCGGTTTGTCTTAACGACCGTTCCATAGGTGCATGTTCATTCATTGTTTACGGTTCATTGAACAAACATGGGAAACAGGATTTACCTTTACAATGAAGATCTGTGAAGTTATTTGGATTTTTACGAATTATCTTTGAAAGACAGGGTCCTGAAAAAGGGACGTTTCGTTTTTTGCTGAGTTTAGTCTGTACGATGGCGAGTAGTGGAGGACTTCGCCATCATCGTTTAAAATCTACAGTTTGGGAACATTTTGGTTTCCCAGTAAATTACAACAGCGATAGACGAGAATAGCCTATGCAGCTGCCAACACCTCAAACATGTTGACACATTTACAGCGACGTCATCCCAGTATTCCTACCACCAGAACAAGACACACACAAAAAAAACGGTCTACCCTCTGAATTCAAGCAGCCCTTTGCAGCTTAAATAAACAAAAATTAACTACAGTAACTGTTGGCATTTCATTTTCCTCCTGTACTGAAACGTGACACCAAAACGTTTCCCGAACCGTGGTTTGGTGAACTGTTACACCCCTACTAGTGACTGCTGTTGCCTAGGGTCGGGTTTACAAAACTAGTTTGGTGACTAATGAATACAACCCTGGTCCTTGGTGAAGAGCAGGATCAGAACTCACCTTGGTCTCCCCAAGGCTCTCTGACTCAGACACCTGGTAGGTAAGGTCTGTCTCCTCGAAGCCTGTGGCGCTCATACGCTGGTCAGTGGAGGGGTCGTTGCGGGGGGGCGAGTCTGGAGAATTGAGGCACGTCTGGATGAGGGCCTTGCCCGTCTCGCTGGTGATCATGGGCTGGAGCTTCCGCGTGGCAAATGTGTAGACATGGCCCGTCTCGCTGGCCACCAGTAGCAGGACCTGGGTTCCTGTCAACGTGGAAAGCTCATAGGCCTGCCATGGGGGGAGGGAGATGACAATGTCAACATGCATATCAGCATTAGAATCAGCATGAGCATCAACATCAGTCTTGGAGGAATGTGCCTAAATAAACAGGGTAAGCTGACATTCCACCACATTCTTAACTACACTGAACAAAAATATAAACGCAACATGTACAGTGTTGGTCCTATGTTTCATGAGCTGAAAAAATATCCCAGGAAAGTTTCATACGTACATAAAGCTTATTTCTCTCAAATTTTGTCCACAAATTTGTTTACAGGCCTATTAGTGAGAATTTCTCCATTGCCAAGAAAATCCATCCACCTGACAGGTTTTGCATATCAAGAAGCTGATTTTTGTCACACAACACAATGCCACAGATGTCTCAAGTTTTGAGGGGGTGTGCAATTGGCATACTGACTGCAGGAGTGTCCACGAGAGCTATGCCAGAAAATGTCATGTTAATTTCTCTACAATAAGCTGCCAACAGTTTCAGAGAATTTGGCAGTACATCCACGCCATCCGGCTTCTTCACCTGCGGGATCGTCTGAGGGGGGTTCGGGTGGGGGTGCTGAGGAGTATTTCCATCTGTAATACTGCCCATTTGTGGGGAAGAATTAATTCTGATCGGCTGGGCCTGGCTCCCCAATGGGTGGGCCTGGCTGCTAAGTGGGTGGGCCTATGCCCTCCCAGGCCCAGCCATGGCTGCACCCCTGCCCAGTCATGTGAAATCCATAGCTTAGGGCCTAATTCATTTATTTCAATTGACTGATTTCCTTATATGAACTGTAACTCAGTAAAATCTTTGAAAGCGTTGCATTTATATATTTTGGTTCAGTGTAAAACAAACTGTTTAAAACAACTCAAATCAAGAGTACCGTAAAACTTGTCCTTTTTAATTGCCGGGCAATGGCACACATTGCCCGGCAAATAAAAAATACAAATAAAAAATAACCTTTATTTTTATAAGCCCGTCTCTAATAAGTGCCTGTTGTGTTCAGTGATTTAAGCAAATAAAACATCCAGGCTATTAAATAGAAGTTTTACGGTAAATTACTTTCTCATTAACACTATTATGTGTATTGCACAGACTCAAATAGGAATAGGACAAAACTCCCAGATGGTGCTACCTACAGATAACGGGTTAAAACTGCAGCCAACAAGCCAAGAAAACACCCTCCAAGTCTAAAAATACCTCTGTGGTGAAGTCTGACATATAGCACAAATGTAGCTAAAATAACATGAGATAAAGCCTCCAAGAATAGCGTCGGTGATAAAGTGATACTGAATTAGTTCCTTGCGACAGGGGGTCTTGGTTGTAAGGGAGAGAAAGGGAACTGGTAGAGGTAATAACCATATAAGTCTTAAAAGTAGGACAAGATCAATGGCTCCTCTCACAGACAGAGGTGGCGGTGAAACATGAGAGTGTGAGCTCTCCCACCTTGTCATTCATTACACCAGACACTCACAAAACACACCGTCAGTAGTGTAGTGACCCACAAATAATGCAAAGATCTTGCATCAGAAATTAAATACACACCATGCGCTATTCTCTCACACATACTTATTGTTGCACTTGGAGTGAACCTTGTGCACTCACTGAGAGAGCCTTTTGATTTACGTCAGTCATCGGTAATGTCCAGGATGCTTCTGGCGGACAGGGAGGGAGAGTAGACACTACCATTACCTTAGTGAATACAATTTAAACATTGGCTGATTAATGATTTCTTTGCTAGCCGCCGGGCATCATTCTGGCAGACATGCAGAGTAAGGAGGACTAGAGGATGGCTGTCAAACACAACCAACAATTGTATCCTTCCTTAGGCATACATCAAATAGCCTATGCGAAATCATAGGGTCATTATACTGTTATTAAACTATAGTGCTGTTACTGCAAGAGCAATCTCAATCGAAACAGAACTAAATGCATCACAGCTTCTTTAAGTTAAATTCTCCTTCAAGAAACTTCCCGATTTCCAGCTTTCAAGGAACTTTCAGACGTCACAAGGTTTGGAAGTGTGGCAACGCATTCATTTGTCCATTATTGGCCTCAATCATCTCATTTGTAGATATGTACTCCATTCAGTTAATGTAGCAATTGGACAATGCTGAAGCTACTTATCTAATCATCTTTTGGCTGTAGTGAAATGCAACCCCACATGAAAAGGTAGAGGGGCAGAGATGGGTGTGAGCAACTTCCAACACTGTGTCCATCACACTTGCCAGTCCAGCGGTGCATGCTTCACCTCCAGAGCTGCGGTGTCAAATGAATAAATAAAAGCAAAGACAGCAAGCCTCTGGAGATGTTTTCATGTTCTGAAGAGCAGCGAAGACGAGACCTGTAGTTGCTTCAGTGGGTTCTGCAGAAGCATTCTTAGAAATGGAGCGAGCATGCAGCTCTCAGTAACACTTCCAAAGGATTTCACCATCATTTAAACATGTCAATCATCTCAATGACATAGATGATTTCATGTACAAAGAACTGTGTGGCAAGCTTGTCTCAGCCATCCCACGTCTACAGTATGTGTGGGTCAGGCTGTGTCAGGGTGGCTTGGTCAATACCCAAATGCACAGCTTGATAACTACATAATTTTTAAAATGAGAGAGGAGAGGTTTGTTCATTCCTATTTGTATCCTTTCACTAGCTTGTTTGCTTTAGGTCTCCTGGTTGTTGCAATCCCTGACCCTTGTAGTCAGTGTGTGATTATTCTGGCTGTGTGTCTGGGAACGAGGTTGCACACACACACACACACACACACACACACACACAGATGTGTATAGTACCCTATGTGTATGTGCATATTGTGTATGCTGTCTGTCTGTAAGTAAGTGAGAGACCCAACAGCATTCCCCAGGACAGCTTAGAGAGCAGACACCAGAAGAGGCAATCCACCCAGCCAAGGTATTCATGCAAGCTCCCTTTCTGGCCTTACATGTAAAGCAATGGGGCATGTGTAACCATTGAAGACTACAAATGTCCTGCTTCAAAAACAGAGCAATGCATAGCTCACACATCCTAACAGTCATACAGGTCTGTATGAAAACAGTGAGCATCTATCGATTAAACCTCAGGGGCAGTGGTGAAATTCTGGACATGGAGAACTCAACTTGCTAGAGCGTGTGCAGGCTTGAAAGTCCATTTGAATGAACCTGCAGATCATTTTCAGAACCAGTCAGATTGCGGATCTAGCAGGCCATCAATTGCAATCGTATCACACGGCCCTGGCCCGCACCCTCAAAGTGATCTGAAACCTGCCTGCTACAGTGCCTTCAGAAAGTATTCATACCCCTTGAATTATTCCACATTTTGTTGTGTTACACCCCAAATTCAAAGTATTGAATATCTGTTTTTCTAATCCATCTACACACACACAATACCCCATAACGACAGTGAAAACATTTGTATTTAAAAAAAAAATGTATGTGCGCAAATGTATTGAAAATTGACATAAGTACTCACACCCCTTTGCTAGGGCACAACAAATTGAGCTCAGGTGCTTCCAATTTCCTTTTATCCTCCTTGAGATGTCACTACAACTTGGAGTCCACCTGTGACCAATTCAACTGTTTGGACATGATTTAGGAAGAAACACACCTGTCTGTATAAGGCCCCACAGTTGAAAGTGCTTGTCAGAGCAGAAACTATACCATGAAGTCCAAGAAGCTGTCCGTATATCTCAGATTGTGATGAGGCATACGTACCAGTCAAAAATTTGACTTGAATTTTCATTCAAGGGTTTCTTTATTTTTACTATTATCTACCTTATAGAATAATAGTGAAGACTACAAAACTATGAAATTACACATATGGCAGTACCCCCCCAAAAAAGTGTTAAACAAATCCAAATATATTTTATATTCTTCAAAGTAGCCACCTTTTACCTTGATGACAGCTTTGCATTCTCTCTCAACTAGCTTCACCTGGAATGCTTTTACAACAGTATTGAAGGAGTTCCCTCATATGCTGAGCACTTGCTGGCTGCTTTTCATTCACTCTGCGGTCCGACTCATCCCAAACCATCTCAATTTGGTTGAGGTCGAGTGATTGTGGAGGCCAGGTCATCTGATGCAGCACTCCATCACTCTCCTTCCTGGTAAAATAGCCCTTACACAGCCTGGAGGTGTGTTGGGTCATTGTCCTGTTGAAAAATAAATGATAGCCCAAACCAGACGGGATGGCGTATCGATGCAGAATGCTGTGGTAGCATTTATTTCGGCTGCAATTTCTAAGGCTGGTAACTCTAATGAACTTATTCTCTGCAGCAGAGGTAACTCTGGGTCATCCTTTCCTGTGGCCAGTTTCATCATAGCGATCGATGCTTTTTGCAACTGCACTTGAAGAAACTTTAAAAGTTCTTGACTGGACCTTTACGTAATAATGGACTGTGGTTTCTCTTTGCTTATTTGAGCTGTTCTTGCCATAATATGGACTTGGTCTTTTACCAAATAGGGCTATCTTCTGTATACCACCCCTACCCTGTCACAACACAACTGATTGGCTCAAACGCATTAAGAACTTTTGACAAGGCACACCTGTTAATTGAAATACATTCCAGGTAACTACCTCATGAAGCTGGTTGACAGAATGGCAAGCATGTGCAAAGCTGTCATCAAGGCAAAGGGTGGCTACTTTGAAGAATCAAAAATATATTTTGTATTTGTTTAACACTTTTGGATACTACATGATTCCATATGTGTTATTTCATAGTTTTGATGTCTTCACTATTATTCTACAATATAGAAAATTGTAAAAATAAAGAAAAACCCTGCAAAGAGAAGGTGTGTCAAAACTTCTGACTGGTACAGTTTATCTGGGGAAGGGTATAAAACAATTTCTAGAGAGTTGAAAGTTTCCAAGAGCACAGTGGTATCCATCATTGGGAAATTGAAAAACATTTGGAACTAACCAGACTATGCCTACAGCTGGCCGTCTGACCAAACTGGGAAACCGGGCAAGAAGGACCTTGGTCAGGGAGGTGACTAAGAACCCAAATGCAACTCTGACAGTTCCTTGGCAGAGATGGGAGAAACTGCCAGAAGGACAACAGTCTCTACAGCAAATCAAATTGTATTAGTGTAGACCTTACCATGAAACGCTTATTTACAAGCCCTTATCCAACAATGCAGTTAAGAAAAAATATTTACAAAATAAACTAAAAATAACATAAAATAGCAACAATAAAATAACAATAACAAGGTTATTGTACTGAGGCAATGTGCGGGGGCACAGGTTAGTAGAGGTAATTGAGGTAATATAAAGTACCAGTCAAAAGTTGACACACCTTACTATTTTCTACATTGTAAAATAGAGAGAATAATAATAGAATAATTCAAAACTAAGAAATAACACATACAGTGGGGCAAAAAAGTATTTAGTCAGCCACCAATTGTGCAAGTTCTCCCACTTAAAAAGATGAGGCCTGTAATTTTAATCATAGGTACACTTCAACTATGACAGACAAAATGGGGGGGAAAAATCCAGAAAATCACATTGTAGGATTTTTTATGAATTTATTTGCAAATTATGGTGGAAAATAAGTATTTGGTCAATAACAAACGTTTATCTCAATACTTTGTTATATACCCTTTGTTGGCAATGACAGAGGTCAAACGTTTTCTGTAAGTCTTCACAAGGTTTTCACACACTGTTGCTGGTATTTTGGCCCATTCCTCCATGCAGATCTCCTCTAGAGCAGTGATGTTTTGGGGCTGTTGCTGGGCAACACGGACTTTCAACTCCCTCCCAAGATTTTCTATGGGGTTGAGATCTGGAGACTGGCTAGGCCACTCCAGGACCTTGAAATGCTTCTTACGAAAGCCACTCCTTCATTGCCCGGGCGGTGTGTTTGGGATCATTGTCATGCTGAAAGACCCAGCCACGTTTCATCTTCAATGCCCTTGCTGATGGAAGGAGGTTTTCACTCAAAATCTCACGATACATGGCCGCATTCATTCTTTCCTTTACACGGATCAGTCGTCCTGGTCCCTTTGTAGAAAAACAGCCCCAAAGCATGATGTTTCCACCCCCATGCTTCACAGTAGGTATGGTGTTCTTTGGATGCAACTCAGCATTCTTTGTCTTCCAAACACGACGTGTTGAGTTTTTACCAAAAAGTTCTATTTTGTTTTCATCTGACCATATGACATTCTCCCAATCTTCTTCTGGATCATCCAAATACTCTCTAGCAAACTTCAGACGGGCCTGGACATGTACTGGCTTAAGCAGGGGGACACGTCTGGCACTGCAGGATTTCAGTCCCTGGCGGCATAGTGTGTTACTGATGGTAGGCTTTGTTACTTTGGTCCCAGCTCTCTGTAGGTCATTCACTAGGTCCCCCCGTGTGTTTCTGGGATTTTTGCTCACCGTTCTTGTGATCATTTTGACCCCACGGGGTGAGATCTTGCGTGGAGCCCCAGATCGAGGGGGATTAGTGGTCTTCCATTTCCTAATAATTGCCCCCACAGTTGATTTCTTCAAACCAAGCTGCTTACCTGTTGCAGATTCAGTCTTCCCAGCCTGGTGCAGGTCTACAATTTTGTTTCTGGTGTCTTCTGACAGCTCTTTGGTCTTGGCCATAGTAGAGTTTGGAGTGTGACTGTTTGAGGTTGTGGACAGGTGTCTTTTGTACTGATAACAAGTTCAAACAACAGGTGCCATTAATACTGGTAACGAGTGGCGGACAGAGGAGCCTCTTAAAGAAGAAGTTACAGGTCTGTGAGAGCCAGAAATCTTGCTTGTTTGTAGATGACCAAATACTTATTTTCCACCATAATTTGCAAATACATTCATTAAAAATCCTACAATGTGATTCTCTGGATTTTTTTTCTCATTTTGTCTGTCATAGTTGAAGTGTACCTATGATGAAAATTACAGGCCTTTCATCTTTTTAAGTGGGAGAACTTGCACAATTGGTGACTAAATAATTTTTTGCCCCACTGTATGGAATCATGTAGAAACCCAAAATCTATATTTTATATTTGAGATTCTTCAAAGTAGCCACACTTTGCCTTGATGACGGCTTTGCACACTTTTGGCATTCTCTCAACCAATTAACAGGTGTGCCTTGTTAAAAATGTATTTGTGGAATTTATTCCCTTCTTAATGTGTTTGAGCCACCCCTCATAGCCTGGTTCCTCTCTAGAGTTTTTCCTAGCCACCGTGCTTCTACACCTGCATTGCTTGCTGTTTGGGGTTTTAGGCTGTGTTTCTGTACAGCACTTTGAGATATCAGCTGATGTACAAAGGGCTATATAAATACATTTGATTTGTAGTAGGATTCAATCTTAGTCCTGTTTTTCAGGTTTTGCCTATTTGATGGTTTGTCTGAGGGCATAGCGGGATTTATCAAAAGCGTCCTGGTCAGAGTCCTGCTCATTGAAAGAGGCAGATCTACCTTTTTGATCAGTTTGAATTGCCTGTAATCCATGGTTTCTGGTTGGGGTATGTACCGTTGAAGTCGGAAATTAACAAACTTAGGTTGGAGTCATTAAAACTATTTTTTCAACCACTCCACCAATTTATTGTTAATCAAACTATAGTTTTGGCAAATTGGTTAGGAAATCTACTTTGTGCAATTCCAGTGGGTCAGACGTTTACTGTGCCTTTAAACAGCTTGGAAAAATCCTTTAGAAGCTTCTGATAGGCTAATTGACATCATTTGAGTCAATTGGAGGTGTTTACCTGTGGATGTATTTCAAGGCCTACGTCCAAACTCAGTGCCCCTTTGCTTGACATCATGGGAAAAAAAATCAAAAGAAATCAGCCAAGAACTCAGAAAATAAATTGTAGACCTCCACAAGTCTGGTTCATCCCTGGGAGCAATTTCCAAACGCCTGAAGGTACCAAGTTCATCTGTATAAACAATAGTACGCAAGTATAAACACCATGGGACCACGCAGCAGTCATACCGCTCAGGAAGGAGATGCGTTCAGTCTCCTAGAGATGAACGTACCTTGGTGCGGAAAGTGCAAATCAATCCCAGAACAACAGCAAAGGACCTTGTGAAGATGCTGGAGGAAACGGGTACAAAAGTATCAATATCCACAGTAAAATGAGTCCTATATTGACATAACCTGAAAGGCCGCTCAGCAAGGAAGAAGCCTCTGCTCCAAAACCGCCATAAAAAAAAGCCAAACTAAGGTTTGCAACTGCACATGGTGACAAAGATTGTACTTTTTGGAGAAATGTCCTCTGGTCTGATTAAATAAAAATAGAACTGTTTGGCTATAATGACCATCGTTATGTTTGGAGGAAAAAGGAAGCTCGGAAGCACTTCAAAAGTACATGGCATCATGGGGAATGAAAATTATGTGTTATATTGAAGCAACATCTCAAGACATCAGTCAGGAACTTAAAACTTAGTCGCAAATGGGTCTTCCAAATGGACAACGACCTCGAGCTTACTTCCAAAGTTGTGGCCAAATGGTTTAAGGACAACAAAGTCAAGGTATTGGAGTGGCCATCACGAAGCCCTGACCTCAATCCTATAGAACATTCGTGGGCAGAACTGAAAAAGTGTGCGCGAGCAAAGAGACCAACAAACCTGACTCAGTTACACCAACTCTGTCAGGAGGAATGGGCCAAAATTCACCCAACCTATTGTGGGAGGCTTGTGGAAGGCTTCCCGAAGCGTTTGACCCAAGTGAAACTATTTAAAGGCAATACTACCAAATACTAATTGAGTGTAGGCAAACTTCTGACCCACTGGGAATGTGATGAAAGAAATAAAAGCTGAAATAAATCATTCTCTACTATTATTCTGACATTTCACATTCTTAAAATAAAGTGGTGATCCTAACTGACCTAAGACAGAGAATTTTTATTAGGATTAAATGTCAGGAATTGTGAAAAACTGAGTTAATGTATTTGGCTAAGGTGTATGTAAACTTCCGACTTCAACTCTACGTACAGTCACTGCTGGGACAACACCATCGATGCACTTATTGATGAAGCTGGTGACTGATGTGGTATACTCCTGAATGCCATCGGAGGAGTCCCGGAACATACAGTGCATTCGGAAAGTATTCAGAGCCCTTCTCTTTTTCCACATTTCATTACAACCATATTCTAAAATTGATTGAATAAATGTTTTTAACCAAACTACACACAACACTCAATGACAACGAGAAAACCGTTTTTTAGAAATGTTAGTATGAGACTCAAAATTGAGCTCAGGTGCATCCTGTTTCAATTGATCATCCTTGAGATGTTTATACAACTTGGAGTCCACCTGTGGTAAATCCAATTCTTTGGACATGATTTGGAAAGGCACACGCTTGTCTACATAAAGGTCCCATAGTTGACAGTGCATGTCAGATCAAAAATCAAGCCATGAGGTCTAAGAAATTGTCTCTAGAGCACAGAGACAGGATTATGTCGAGGCACAGACCTGTGGAAGGGTAACAAAACATTTATGCAGCATTGAAGGTCCCCAAAAACACAGTGGCCTCCATCATCATTCTTAAATGGAAGAAGTTTAGAACTTCCAAGACTCTTCCTAGAGCTGGCCGCCCGGCCAAACTGAGCAATCGGGGGAGGACATTGGTCAGGGAGGTGACCAAGAACGCGATGGTCACTCTGACAGAGCTCCAGAGTTCCTCTGTGGAGATGGGAGAACTTTCCAGATGGACAACCATCTCTGCAGCACTCCACCAATCACACCTCTATGGTAGAGTGGTCAGATGGAAGCCACTCGTCAGTAAAAAGGCACATGACAGCCCGCTTGGAGTTTGTCAAAAGCAACCTAAAATGACTCAGACCATGAGAAACCAGATTCTCTGGTCTGATTAATGGACATATTGGAGTACCAACAGAAGAAGATGTTTTTGTGTTGTGCCTGGCGGGTTGAATTCTGATTTTCATGTGTATGTTTGATGGTTTGCCTTCGCCATAAAGCCTTTTTGAAATCTGACACTGTGGCTGGATTAACAAGAAGTTCATCTTTAAACCGGTGTATTACACTTGTATGATTTATTATTATTATTATTATTATTATGAGTGTTTTTGATTTGGCGCGCTGCTATTTCACTGGGTGTTGTCAAATCAATCCCGTTAACGGGGATTGGCACGCGAAGGGATCACTAAGATGTTAAACCAAGATTGAACTGAATGCCAAGTGTCACGTCTGGAGGAAACCTGGCACCATCGCTACGGTGAAGCATGGTGGTGGCAGCATCATAACGTGGGAATGTTTTTCAGCGGCAGGGACTGGGAAACTAGTCAGGGTTGAGGGAAAGTACAGAGAGATCCTTGATGAATACCTGAGCGCTCTGGAGCAGGTTCTCAGACTGGGGGCGAAGGTTCACCTTTCAACAAGACAACGACCCTAATCACACAGTCAAGACAACGCAGGAGTGGCTTCGGGACAAGTCTCTGAATGTCCTTGCGTGGCCAAGCCAGATCTCTGACTTTAACACAATTGAACATCGCTGGAGACCTGAAAATAGCTATGCAGTGACGCTCCCCATCCAATCTGACAGAGCTTGAGAAGATCTGCAGAGAAGAATGGGGAAGTCCCCAAATACAGGTGTGCCAAACTTGTAGTGTCTTACCCAAGAAGACACAAGGCTGTAATCGCTGCCAAAAGGTGCTTCAACAAAGTACGAAGTAAAGGTTCTGAATACTTTTGTAAATGTCATATTTCAGTTTTTTGCTGTCATTATGGGGTACGTGTGTAGATTGCTGAGGGGGGAAAAATAATACATTTTAGAATAAGGCTGTGGAAAAAGTAAATGGGTCTAAATACTTTCCAAATGCACTGTATTCCAGTCTGTGCTAGCAAAACTGTCCTGTAGCTTAGCATCTGCTTCATCTGATCACTTCCGGATTGAGCAAGTCACTGGTACTTCCTGCTTTAGTTTTTGCTTGTAAGCAGGAATCAGATTTGCCAAATGGAGGGCGAGAGAGAGAGCTTTGTATGCGTCTCTGTGTGTAGTAAAGGTGGTCTAGAGGTTTTTTTTCCCCTCTGGTTGCACATGTAACATGCTGGTAGAAATGAGGTAAAACAGATTTAAGTTTCCCTGCATTTAATTCCCTGGCCACTAGGAGCGTCGCCTCTGGGTGAGCATTTTCTTGTTTGCTTATGGCTTTATACAGCTTGTTGATTGCGGTCTTAGTGCCAGCATCGGTTTGTGGTGGTAAAAAGACAGCTACGAAAAATATAGATCAACTCTCTTGGTAAATGGTGTGGTCTACAGCTTATCATGACATACTCTACCTCAGGCAAGACATCCTTAATATATTAGATTTCGTACACCAGCTGTTATTTACAAAGTCACAGACCGCCACCCCTTGTCTTAAAGGAAACAGCTGTTCGGTCTTGCCGATGCACAGAAAAAAATAGCCAACTGTATATAATCCATGTCGTCGTTCAGCCACAACTGAACATAAGATATTACAGTTTTTAATGTCCTGTTGGCAGGACAGTCTTGAACGGTGCTCATCCAGTTTATTCTCCAATGATTGCACATTGGCCAATAGGAAGGATAGTAGAGGTGGGTTATCCACTTGCCCAAGATGACTCAAAGCTGTAATTGCCGCCAAAGGTGCTTCTACAAAGTATTGACTCAGGGGTGTGAATACTTATGTAAATTAGACAGTTCTGTACTTCAACTTTCATAAAATGTGCAACACTTTCTAAAAACATGTTTTCACTTTGTCATTATGGGGTATTGTGTGTAGATGGGTGAGAGAAATAATTTGAATCCATTTTGAATTCAGGCTGTAACAACAAAACGTGGAAGAAGTCAAAGCGTATGAATAATTTCTGAAGGCACTGTAAATCCTGTCATACTTTGTCATAACCCGACTCAAGGCACAGAACAATCATGCAGCCCACTGTACAATACAGAAACCTCAGTTTCCACGACAACAAAGGAGGATGCCAAAGGGAAGAAAGCACAAGCAAAGCAGGGACTTGCTCATCAGTCAGATGAGATCAAACAATGCAGTGGTATCACAATTATTTTGGTGAAACAATCCAAAAAGACTGTTGGTCTGCATTGCAGCAGTTCTCCAACTTATCTTTCATGAGAGAGATAACAGACGCCTCTTGGCTCGACAAAGAGCTGATCTGCTTCAGACATACGGTAATGTCTGAATTGAAACATAATGAGTGATCTTGGATACAATGGTACAGGGAATAGTGAGTAGCCTACATTCCATGTGCATGCTTGGATACTAGAGCCTTCATGGTACGTAGTATAACTGATGACGGATTATGAATCCACTGAATCAGTGACTTGTCCAGAACATTTTGATTGGGATGGCCAAGGTGGGGCACAGATAGGGTTAAATATTTTCCAGCTATTTCACAAAATGTTCCATTCCAAGAGTAAATCACTTTTCTCCTGGTTAACCCGGTATTTCCCACCAAAACTGGAAGTGTCATTCAAAAGCATTATATAAAGCATATAAATAGGCCTGTCTGGATTAGATTAGAGGTTTGATTGAAAATCCAGGTCTGATGCTACCTGAGCCATACATTAAACACATTCTATGGGCCCTACATTAAAGATATTTAATGATCCTAAGCCCCCACCCCCAAAAAAAAATGATTGTGCAGTTATCGAATACATATAATTTATGATATAGGCTACTGTACATTACACACGACAGCAAAACATAAAAGCCCATAGATGTAGTTAGCTACAACGCATTCGGAATTTATTCAGACCCCTTGACTTTTTCCACATTTTGTTACTGTACGTTACAGCCTTATTCTAAAATGGATTAAATTGCTGTTTTTCCCCCTTCATCTAAACACATTACGCCATAATGACAAAGCAAAAACAGGTTAATAGAATTTTTACAAATGTATAAAAAAAATATATATAAAAATTAACATTTACATAAGTATTCTGAATTAGTACTTTGTTGAAGCGCCTTTGGCAGCGATTACAGCCTTGTGTCTTCTTGGGTAAGACACTACAAGCTTGGCACGCCTGTATCCGGGGGGTTTCTCCCATACTTCTCTGAAAGTCCTTTTAAACTCTGTCAGGTTGGATGGGGAGCGTCGCTGCACAGCTATTTTAAGGTCTCTCCATAGAAAGCACACACATCCCTGCGTCACTCCACTTTTCAGTTCACTTTTCTTTTCGCTGCAGCTAGCAACTGGAACAAGTTGTTTGGGGGGACGACGACGACGACACTCAAACTGGACAGTTTTAGATCCATCTCTTCATTCAAAGACTCTATCATGGACACTAACTGACAGTTGTGGCTGCTTCACCTGATGTATTGTTGTCCCTACCTTCTTGCCCTTTGTGCTGTTGTCTTTGCCCAATAATGTTTGTACCGTGTTTTGTGCTGCTACCATGTTGTGCTGCTGTCATGTTCTGTCAGAGTTACTATCGGGTTCTTGGTCACCACCGTGACCAAGGCCCTTCTCTCCAGATTGCTCAGTGTGGCCGGGAGGCCAGCTACAGGAAGAGTATTGGTGGTTCCAAACTTCTTCCATTTAAGAATGATGGAGGCCACTGTGTTCTTGGCGACCTTCAATGCGGCAGACATTTTTTGGTACCCTTACACATATCTGTGCGACAATCCTGTCTCGGAGCTCTACGGAAAATGTATTTGACCTCGTGGCTTGGTCTTTGCTCTGACGTGCACTGTTAACTGTGGGACCTTATATAGACAGGTGTGTGCCTTTCCAAATCATGTCCAATCAATTGAATTTACCACAGGTGGACTCTAATCAAGTTGTAGAAACATCTCAAGGATGATCAATGGAAACAGGATGCACCTGAGCTCAATTTCAAGGCTCATAGCAAAGGGTCTGAATACTTATCTAAATAAGGTATCTGTTTTTTTGGTTTGTTTAAAAAAAAATAACTTTTCATTTTGTCATTATGGGGTATTGTGTATAGATTGATGAGGGAAAAAAATATTTAAGCACTTTTAGAATACGGCTGTAATGTAACAAAATGTGGAAAAAAGGGGTCTGAATACTTTATGATTGCACTGTATCTGATACTGTCTTGCCAAAAAGAATGACATCATTGTATTTTTGTCCAAACAGCATCACATGCTGACTACACCAGCCACAACTTCAGATGCAGCCATGGGGTTTTTACTTTCAGACCTCCTCTGATGACTTACTGTATGACAGAGAGCAAGAGCATGATGGAAGCATCATGTGTTCCTTACAGTGGTGCAGTGGCCCGTTTAGTCTGCCTAGTGCCCTTTGACTGACCTCTGACTCTGGGGTTTAGTCATCTGTTGGCTCTGCCTGACACACTGTAGGCCAGGGGGTCTGTGATCTGAACAGCTGACCAAAGGCTGCAGTAGTGAATGTACAGTAGTGAGTGATGAGTGAGTGTTTAGTAATTTACCAACCTTAGTTTGCAGTACTCCTACATCTTATTTTACTCAATTAGGTAATATAGTTACCTTAAAAAGGTTGAATGAGAAACATTCAACTACGGAGTACAAACGGCTCTTTGAAAACATGATTAAATTAATATAAATTGAAAATAGTTTAGACGGACACGGAGGTGTGTACGTAGAGGGTCATGGTCTGAAATCAAAATGTCAGTTGCTCTTGTCTATTTAAAGGACAGAGCCAGTCATGACTGTTGGCAGAGATGACATGTCCCACTTGGTTATTTACACATTATGTCTGGGAGTCTTATTACATCAGGTTATGACAAATTATGTGTGTGATTTGGGGTTGAATGGGCCTTCCACTGGTTAAAAATCATAAGTCCGTGACAGAAGGGAAGGTTATTGTACAAGAAAGTTGAGATGTGTACCTAATGATTACATTATCTGTCAGTGTAGTCTATAGGTGCCCCATACACATCAATCAATGCAACATCTTGTATGACCAAGTGACACTTTGGAGTGGACACTACAGAGTGTCCCCTCACACCTGAGTGTCACTGTGATCACTCACCTTCTTCATTATACCAGTCTTCCTCTTGCTAAAAGTTGTGTATCGCCTCAACTTGTTGTCGATGAATTCCATTTTTATCTTCACGCGCCCACGTGTCTTCTTCCCTGGCTTTGCGCCAGCGACACCTTGGGGGACCACACCATAACCCCCCGGTGGTATCCCGGCCTCCTGCCCTGTCACCGCAGCCTCCATCTCCAGTCTCTCCCGCTTTACACTTCTTCTGTTGTCCCCGATTGAACCCATCGGATCGTCTTCATCCCCCGAGTCTGAATCAGCGTCCGACCCACTGCAACCCATTGGCGCACACTCTTTGTCCGGGTCGTAGCGGCTGCCTCCGCGAACCCCAATTCCCATGTTCAGACCGATGCCTCCCTGAGCAGCGGTCTGTGGAATCGTCGGTCCCGTCCCGTTCCCTGGTCTCGCCCCACCTCTTGCACCCACTCCTGGACCGTTGCCCCTCAACATCCCCACCGCACTGATGCTGTCGCTGACCCGAGTTTTCGATTGCCTTGCTCTGACCAACACAGGGCGAATCCCAATCACCCCAGAACCGTGACCTGTGTTATCCCTGAAAGACGCTGACCCGTTTCCAGATTGTGCTGATCCAGCCTGGCTTGGTAGCATTCTAGTTAGAGGACCCGGTTCCTGAAATCGTCAGCCGACTGCTGGAGCGCGGGTCAGTAAAAATTACAGCACTGTTCATAAAACCCAACCACCAAAAAGGTAAACAAACAAGGAAATTGCGGACATTGCAAAATTGTCATCTGTTTGAAACCACTAAAGCAAACTTTCAAAAGTGACGCTGCCCCTGAGACCTTTCAGCCAGGTTCAGTTTAGCTCAACCTCCTATATTTCCAAAACTCAGAGCACTTTCTCAAAAAAGAGGGAAAATCGAAGAGAGCATTCGTTATTACTCCGCCATGTCATGTAAGTTCACACCATAATCGCGTAAAATGTCGTCGGTATCCGCCTTCAATTCACAAAGGCTGCAGATATTTCATCGAATATCACGCAATATCACTCTTGCAGTCGTGCATTTTCACACAAAACTGATGTATTTTTTAAATAATGTATTCGAGAGCGGACTTACAACCCAAGATCTACTTTCCACCTTATAAAGAGATACAATGTTTCCTTTTATGGTGTTGTATCTCCTTATTTGGCGAGTCACAGCGTCGTCTACGGATTGGCCGATTGGGATCTAGGTTGAGCTACCATTGGTCAATGTGGCATGTTCATTAGAATAAATACCAAAATGGTTGCTGTGCACTGTGGACTGGCAAGGGGATGTTGGTCTTCTTCCGATGCCTATGCAGCGTTCAACTCCGAACTCAGACATTTCCGACTACAAGGGCGCAAAAAAAAAAAAAAAACTATCTCCGACTGGGAAAATAGTTTCGAACTGTCATCCAACTCGAAATTCCCATTTACAAACGTTGTAGCTCTAGAAATGTTCCCAAAATCACTGTATCTGGTTTTTCTCCCCCTAGTTCTCAGTTGTCTTGAAAGCACCAATAGACGTTGCTGACGCATGACAGATCTTACAATGCCTGGATAGGCATTTTAGATATCAGCTAACCACATTATATGTTAAAAAAAAATATATTTAACCACATATGTTATTGTTAATCGGCACTGTTGATGACGTGCCACGCAACCATTAGTTGTTGCGTCACCTTAACCGTGTTTCCGCACGGACCCTTTAGAGCGCAACACACAACGCGATCAACTATTCCACAGAGTTTTTAAACCGAGAGGCGCAACCTCACAAAACTTCCGGGAACGCTTTGCGAAACAGACCAGGCTGGGTTTTGGAGTTTGAGAAGTCAAAGAGAACAGTGACATTTTACCTTAGTTTCTCGAAATCTAAAGGTACAACCTAGATTCGAGACAATGTCTTAAGTAGTTGAACATGTTGTTACTCCAACCTCATCAAAGTGACCGACTGATACCTTTTTATTTTTGTGAAAAACAACTTCAAAAATCGAATCAAAATCTTTATATTGAAGGACTGCCTTTGATTTGATGGCCTGCACACATGCGTAGTTCAGCACAAGACGACAGGGTATTTCTACTGGAGAAGCAGTTTCTGCCCATCTTTGTAATCTATGGCTGTGTGCTCTGGGTCTCAGTAGCCAGCAGCTGCTGTAGAGCTGTCTGTCTCTCTTGTGGTGCTTAAAAATCCACAATGTGCTCAGCATTGAGCAACAGTTTTGAAGGAAAACTTACAGAAAATTCAACCATAAACACATTCCTAGGCATTTCTTTAGATGACAGCAAAAACTTAATTTGCACAGAAGTCAAGTCTACAGGCTCCTGAACAGCTTCTATTCCCAAGCCATAAGGTCTTAAATGATCCTACAGGTGAAGAAGCCGGATTTGGAGGTCTTGGGCTGGCGTGGTTACATGTGATCTGTGTTTGTGAGCCCTTTTGTTAGCTACAGTGGGGCAAAAAAGTATTTAGTCAGCCACCAATTGTGCAAGTTCTCCACTTAAAAAGATGAGAGAGGCCTGTAATTTTCATCATAGGTACACCTCAACTATGACAGACAAAATGAGAAAAAAAATCCAGAAAATCACATTGTAGGATTTTTTATGAATTTATTTGCAAATTATGGTGGAAAATAAGTATTTGGTCAATAACAAAAGTTTACCTCAATAGTTTGTTATATACCCTTTGTTGGCAATGACAGAGGTCAAACGTTTTCTGTAAGTCTTCACAAGGTTTTCACACACTGTTGCTGGTATTTTGGCCCATTCCTCCATGCAGATCTCCTCTAGAGCAGAGATGTTTTAGGGCTGTTGCTGGGCAACACAGACTTTCAACTCCCTCCAAAGATTTTCTATGGGGTTGAGATCTGGAGACTGGCTAGGCCACTCCAGGACCTTGAAATGCTTCTTACGAAGCCACTCCTTCGTTGCCCGGGCGGTGTGTTTGGGATCATTGTCATGCTGAAAGACCCAGCCACGTTTCATCTTCAATGCCCTTGCTGATGGAAGGAGGTTTTCACTCAAAATCTCACGATACATGGCCCCATTCATTCTTTCCTTTACACGGATCAGTCGTCCTGGTCCCTTTGCAGAAAAACAGCCCCAAAGTGTAACAGTATAACTTTAGACCGTCCCCTCGCCCATACCCGGGCGTGAACCAGGGACCCTCTGCACACATCAACAACAGTCACCCACGAAGCATCGTTACCCATCGCTCCACAAAAGCCGCGGTCCTTGCAGAGCAAAGGGAACCACTACTTCAAGGTCTCAGAGCAAGTGATGTCACCGATTGAAACGCTATTTAGCACGCACCACCGCTAACTAAGCTAGCCGTTTCACATCCGTTACAAAAGCATGATGTTTCCACCCCCATGCTTCACAGTAGGTATGGTGTTCTTTGGATGCAACTCAGCATTCTTTGTCCTTCAAACACGACGAGTTGAGTTTTTACCAAAAAGTTATATTTTGGTTTCATCTGACCATATGACATTCTCCCAATCTTCTTCTGGATCATCCAAATGCTCTCTAGCAAACTTCAGACGGGCCTGGACATGTACTAGCTTAAGCAGGGGGACACGTCTGGCACTGCAGGATTTGAGTCCCTGGCGGCGTAGTGTGTTACTGATGGTAGGCTTTGTTACTTTGGTCCCAGCTCTCTGCAGGTCATTCACTAGGTCCCCCTGTGTGGTTCTGTGATTTTTGCTCACCGTTCTTGTGATCATTTTGACCCCACGGGGTGAGATCTTGCGTGGAGCCCCAGATCGAGGGAGATTATCAGTGGTCTTGTATGTCTTCCATTTCCTAATAATTGCTCCCACAGTTGATTTCTCCAAACCAAGCTGCTTACCTATTCCAGATTCAGTCTTCCCAGCCTGGTGCAGGTCTACAATTTTGTTTCTGGTGTCCTTTGACAGCTCTTTGGTCTTGGCCATGGTGGAGTTTGGAGTGTGACTGTTTGAGGTTGTGGACAGGTGTCTTTTATACTGACAACAAGTTCAAATATGTGCCATTAATACAGGTAACGAGTGGAGGACAGAGGAGCCTCTTAAAGAAGAAGTTACAGGTCTGTGAGAGCCAGAAATCTTGCTTGTTTGTAGGTGACCAAATACTTATTTTCCACCATAATTTGCAAATAAATTCATTAAAAATCATACAATGTGATGTTCTGAATTTTTTTTCTCTTTTTGTCCGTGCGTAATCCGTAATTACAGGCCTCTCTCATATTTTTAAGTGGGAGAACTTGCACAATTGGTGGCTGACTAAATACTTTTTTGCCCTACTGTAGCTAACAAAAGGGCTCACAAACACAGATCACATGTAACTACGCCAGCCCAAGGCCTCCACATCCGGCTTCTTCAGCTGTGGGATCATTTAAGACCAGCCAACTGGACAGCTGATGGAACTGTGGGTTTGTACGACCGAAGAATCGCTGCACAAACTGTCAGAAACCGTCTCAGATAAGCTAATTTGCGTACTCGTTGTCTTCATCAGGGTCTTGACCTGACTGCAGTTTGGCGTCGTAACTGACTTCAGTGGGCAAATGCTCACCTTCGATGTCCACTGGCACGCTGGAAAAGTGTACTCTCACCGATGAATCCCAATTTCCAACTGTACCGGGCAGATGGCAGACAGTATGGCGTCGTGTGGGGGAGCGGTTTGCTGATGTCAACGTTGTGAACAGAGTCCCCCGTGGTGTTGGGGTTATGGTATGGGCAGGCATAAGCTAAGGACAATGAACACAATTGCATTTTATCGATGGCAATTTGAATGCCCAGAGGTATCATGATGAGATCCTGAGGCCCATTGTCGTGCAATTCATCCGCTGCCATCACCAGTGTGTTTCAGCATGTTAATGCACATGTCGCAAAGATCTCTACACAATTCCAGGAAGCGGAAAATGTCCCAGTTCTTCCATGGCCTGCATACTCACCAGACATGTCACCCATTGAGCATGTTTGGGATGCTCTGAGTTGATGTGTACGACAGCGTGTTCCAGTTCCTGGCAATATCCAGCAACTTTGCACAGCCATTGAAGAGGAGTGGGACAACATTCCACAGTCCACAATCCAAAACCTGATCAACTCTATGCGAAGGAGATGTGTCACGCAAAAATTATTATTATTATTTTAAAAATTTTACCTTTATTTAGGCAAGTCAGTTAAGAACAAATTCTTATTTTCAATGACGGCCTAGGAACAGTCGGTTAACTGCCTTGTTCATGTAAATGAGGCAAATGGTGTTCACACCAGATACTGACTAGTTTTCTGATCCACGCCCATACTTTTTTTTTAAAGGTACCTGTGACCAACAGATGCATATCTGTATTCCCAGTCGTGAAATCCATAGATTAGGGCCTAATTAATTCATTTAAATTGACTGATTTCCTTATATGAACTGTAACTCAGTAAAATCGTAAATATTTTTGTTCAGTGTACAGTGAGAGTGGTTACATATTCTCTGCCCATCCCTCAGCTTTTTACTGAAGTGGGTGGCTAGAACGCTTTGTTATTGTTTCAACTGCTGATTGCCGCTTTAATTAGGCTGCTTCAATCAAATTTGAACAATTTAAAAAAATGTGATTAATAATCGAGTTAGTCGCACAGAAAACAATGCGATGAACTCGACATATTTTTGAAATCATTTGACAGTCCTATGTTAAACACTTAGTAATAAAAGGTTAACGTTATATCAGAGGTATTTAACACCATAAGTCACCTTCCACCAAGGGCCATGGACTACAAGCCCTCTGTAACGGTTTTCTTCCTGGGAAGGAGAGGAGGACCAAAATGCAGCGTGGTTATTTATAAACATCTTTAATGAAAGATGAAACCGTGAACACTATACAAAATAAGAAACCGTGGAAAACCCGAAACAGTCTTAACTGGTGCAAAACACAGAGACAGGAACAATCACCCACGAAATACCCAAAGAATGTGGCTGCCTAAATATGGTTCCCAATCAGAGACAACGATAAACACCTGCCTCTGATTGAGAACCACTCTAGACAACCATAGACTTACCTAGACAACTACACTGAACACAACCCCATAAATCTACAAAATGCCTAGACAAGAAACACATAATCACCCATGTCACACCCTGGCCTAACCACAATAATAAAGAAAACACAGAATACTAAGGCCAGGGCGTGACCAAAGGTGCGTACTCCCGGCCGCACACCTAAACCCATAGGGCAGGGTCTGGGTGGGCGTCTGTCCACGGTGGCGGCTCTGGCGCGGGACGTGGACCCCACTCCAACATCGTCTTAGTCCGCTTACTTAGCATCCTTTGCGTGGCGACCCTCACCACCGACCTTGACCTAAGAACCCTAACAGTGGACCCCACTGGACTGGGGGGCAGCTCCGGACTGAGAGGTAGCTCAGGACTGAGAGGTAGCTCAGGCTGGTTGATGGCTCTGGCAGCTTCTGGCTGAATGGCGGCTCTGGTGGATCCTGGCTGACTGGCGGCTCTGGCGGATCCTGGCTGAATGGCGGCTCTGGCGGATCCTGGCTGACTGGCGGCTCTGGCGGATCCTGGCTGAATGGCGGCTCTGGCGGATCCTGGCTGACTGGCAGCTCTGGCGGATCCTGGCTGACTGGGGGATCTGGAAGATCCTGGCTGACTGGGGGATCTGGAAGATCCTGGCAGACGGGTGACTTTGGCGGCTCATGACAGACGGGAGACTCTGGCGGCTCATGACAAACGGGAGACTCTGGCGGCTCATGACAGACGGGAGACTCTGGCGGCTCTGGACAGACGGGAGACTCTGGCGGCTCTGGACAGACGGGAGACTCTGGCGGCTCTGGACAGACGGGAGACTCTGGCAGCTCAGGCAATGCCGGAGAGGAGGAAGGCTCTGGCAGTGCTGGACAGGCGAGGCGCACTGTAGGCAGAGGACACGCACCTCAGGGCGAGTGCGGGGAGCTGCCACCGGAGGGCTGATGCGTGGAGGTGGTACTGGATAGACCGGACCGTGCAGGCGCACTGGAGCTCTTGAGCACCGAGCCTGCCCAACATTACCTGGATGAATGCTCCTGGTCGCCCTGCCAGTGCGGCGAGGTGGAATAGCCCGCACTGGGCTGTGCAGTCGAACCGGGCACACCATGCGCAAGTCTGGTGCCATGTACGCCGGCCCAAGGAGACGCACTGGAGACCAGATGTGTAGAGCCGGCTTCATGGCACTTGGCTCGATGCCCACTCTAGCCCGGCCGATACGAGGAGCTGGTATGTACCGCATCGGGCAATGCACCCGCACTGGGGACACCGTGCACTCCACAGCATAACACGGTGCCTGCCCGGTCTCTCTCGCCCTCCGGTAAGCACAGGAAGTTGGCGCAGGTCTCCTACCTGGCTTCGGCTGACTCTCGGGCTTCCTTGCCAGCCGTGTTCCCTCATATCGCCGGCTCCTCTCTCTGACTACCTCTGCTCTCCTAGCTGCCTCCACCTGTTCCCATGGGAGGCCCCGCCAGGATCTCCTCCCATGTGTAGCAACCCTTGCCGTCAAACACATCATCCCATGTCCATTCCTCCTTGTGCTGCTCCTGCTGCCGCTGCCTGTCACCACGCCGCTTGGCCCTGTTGTGGTGGGTGGTTCTGTAATGGTTTTCTTCCTGGGAAGGAGAAGAGGACCAAAATGCAGCTTGGTTATTGTTAAGCATCTTTAATAAAGACGAAAACACTATGCAAATACAAAATAAGAAAACGTGGCAAAACCGAAACAGTCCTAACTGGTGCAGAGAACAAAGAGACAGGAAACAACCACCCACAAAATACCCAAAGAATATGGCTGCCTTGAAATCATTTGACAGTCCTATGTTAAACACTTAGTAATAAAAGGTTAACGTTATATCAGAGGTATTTAACACCATAAGTCACCTTCCACCAAGGGCCATGGACTACAAGCCCTCTGTAACGGTTTTCTTCCTGGGAAGGAGAGGAGGACCAAAATGCAGCGTGGTTATTTATAAACATCTTTAATGAAAGATGAAACCGTGAACACTATACAAAATAAGAAACCGTGGAAAACCCGAAACAGTCTTCCTGTCTCTGTGCAAAACACAGAGACAGGAACAATCACCCACGAAATACCCAAAGAATGTGGCTGCCTAAATATGGTTCCCAATCAGAGACAACGATAAACACCTGCCTCTGATTGAGAACCACTCTAGACAACCATAGACTTACCTAGACAACTACACTGAACACAACCCCATAAATCTAATAAACCCCTAGACAATACGAAACACAATAAATCACCCATGTCACACCCTGGCCCAACCAAAATAATAAAGAAAACACAGATAACTAAGGCCAGGGCGTGACACCCTCAGTAGATTATTGTACACAATACCAAATTAAAGTTTGTCAGATGGCAGAATACAACGGGTGTAAACCATACAGTGAAATGCTATCAAGCTCTTCCTCAACAATGCAGAGTTCAAAACCAGAGGTACGAAATAGAAAAATATCTTTAAAAAGGCACGGAAAAGGCACGGAAACAACACTTGGTCAGATAAAGATCAACCCAAAATGTAAGCTATGCCTTCAGAAAGTATTCACACACTCCTTGACTTTTTACACATTTGGTGTGTTACAGCCTGAATTTAAAATGGCTTAAATTGAGATTTTTTTTGTCACTGGCCTAGACACAATACCCCATAATGTCAAAGTGGAGTTATGTTTTTTGAAATTTTACCATTTAATTACAAATGAAAAGTTGAAATGTCTTGAGTCAAAAAGTATTCAACACCTTTGTTATGGCAAGCCTAAATAAGTTCAGGAGTAACCATTTGCTTAACAAGTCACATAATATGTTGCATGGGCTTTTTTAAAATGTATTTTTGAATAACTACCTCATCTCTGTACCACACACATACAATAATCTGTAAGGTCCCTCAGTCGAGCAGTGAATTTCAAACACAGTTTCAACCACAAAGACCAGGGAGGTTTTCCAATGCCTCACAAAGAAGGGCACATGTTGGTAGCTGTGTAAAAAAATTAAAGCAGATGATAAATATCCCTTTGAGCATGGTGAAGTTGTTAATTACACTTTGGATGGTGTATCAATACACCCAGTCACTACAAAGATACAGGCGTCATTCCGAACTCAATTTGCCAGAGAGGAAGGAAACCGTTCAGGGATTTCACCATGAGGCAAATGGTGACTTTAAAACAGTTACAGAGTTTAATGGCTGTATAGGAGAAAACTGAGGATGGATCAACAACATTGTAGTTACTCCACAATAATAACCTAATTGACAGAGTGAAAAGAAGGAAGCAGAATAGAAATATTCCAAAACAGGCATTAAGGTAATACTGCAAAGAATTTGGCAAAGCAATTAACTTTTGTCCTGAATACAGTGTTATGTTTAGGGCACTGGCAGATTAATTCACCTTTCAGCAGGTCAATAACCTAAAACACAAGGCCAAATCTACACTGGAGTTGCTGACCAAGAAGCCAGTGAATGTTCCTGAGTGGCCGGAGCAGTTAAATCTACAGGCAAGACCTGAAAATGGTTGTCTAGCAATGATCAACAACCAATTTGACAGAGCTTGAAGAATTTTGAAAAGAAAAATGGGGAAAATGTTGCACAATCCAGATGTGGAAAGCTCTCAGAGAGTCCAGAGCCTGAAGGTGTATAATGATGATCCCCATGTGAAAGAGAGAATGAACCAAGAGGCTGAAGAGAGTGGTAACGGAAAGGCCACATTTGCATGTCAAAACGCCCACACCCACTCCTCTCTATCCACACAATGGTCTCTATCAGCACAATGATGAGATGATTCACGGGGTGGAGCTTTAAGATTACTTTGTGAGTGGATGTGGGTAAGCCTAGAAAATGGTCTACTCTTCAGCTGAAAATTGAATTCAGCTACATCAAAGACTTTATAAAAATTTACACCCGTGACAGAATATCCATTGTAATCATTCATAATCATATACCATGATCAAATCAAATCAAATCAAATTGTATTTGTCACATACACATGGTTAGCAGATGTTAATGCGAGTGTAGTGAAATGCTTGTGCTTCTAGTTCCGACAATGCAGTAATAACCAACAAGTAATCTAACTAACAATTCCAAAACTACTGTCTTATACACAGTGTAAGGGGATAAAGAATATGTACATAAGGATATATGAATGAGTGATGGTAGAGAGCAGCATAGGCAAGATACAGTAGATGATATCGAGTACAGTATATACATATGAGATGAGTATGTAAACAAAGTGGCATAGTTAAAGTGGCTAGTGATACATGTATTACATAAGGATGCAGTCGATGATATAGAGTACAGTATATACGTATGCATATGAGATGAATAATGTAGGGTAAGTAACATTATATAAGGTAGCATTGTTTAAAGTGGCTAGTGATATATTTACATCATTTCCTATCAATTCCCATTATTAAAGTGGCTGGAGTTGAGTCAGTGTCATTGTCAGTGTGTTGGCAGCAGCCACTCAATGTTAGTGGTGGCTGTTTAACAGTCTGATGGCCTTGAGATAGAAGCTGTTTTTCAGTCTCTCGGTCCCAGCTTTGATGCACCTGTACTGACCTCGCCTTCTGGATGATAGCGGGGTGAACAGGCAGTGGCTCGGGTGGTTGATGTCCTTGATGATCTTTATGGCCTTCCTGTAACATCGGGTGGTGTAGGTGTCCTGGAGGGCAGGTATGGTAAATGCAACCATTCATGTTCAATAGATTAATTCGCTGGCTAGCCATCTATAATAGATCAGATACATCTTTATACAATATTTATTTAACTTCTACAAAAGTTCCTTACATGCTGACCTGACCAGTTGCAACATAAATGTATACATACATGTTATTCAATCATTGCACCCACTCTGCTCGCGTGTGACTGCGAGAGTCTGCATGGCCAGGCATTAAAATAGAACTTGGTTAGCTTCGATTAGCGCCCGCGATATGCAACTTTTCATGGAAGTTAGGAACCAATATACACAGGCAGTTAGGAAAGCAAAGGCTAGCTTTTTCAAACAGAAATTGGCATCCTGTAGCACAAACTCCAAAAAGTTCTGGGACACTGTAAAGTCCATGGAGAATAAGAGCACCACCTCCCAGCTGCCCACTGCACTGAGGCTAGAAACACTGTCACCAACAATAAATCCTCGATAATTGAGAATTTCAATAAGCATTTTTCTACGCCTGGCCATGCTATCCACCTGGCTACCCCTCCCTCGGTCAACAGCCTTGCACACAATCTGGACCCTTACAAATCAGCCGGGCTAGACAATCTGGACCCTCTCTTTCTAAAATGATCTGCCAAAATTGTTGCAACCCCTATTACTAGCCTGTTCAACCTCTCTTTTGTATCGTCTGAGATCCCCATAGATTGGAAAGCTACCGCGGTCATCCTCAATGTCCTAAACAATATCATAACCTTCATTGATAAGAGACAATACTATGCAGCTGTATTCATCGACCTGGCCAAGGCTTTCGACTCTGTCAATCACCACATTCTTATCAGCAGACTCAACTTCCTTGGTCACTCAAATGACTGCCTTGCCTGGTTCATCAACTACTTCTCAGACAGAGTTTAGTGTGTCAAATCAGAGGGCCTGTTGTCCGGACCTCTGGAAGTCTCTATGGGGGTGCCACAGGGTTCAATCCTCGGGCCGACTCTTTTCTTTGTATACATCAATGATGTCGCTCTTGATTCTGGTAATTCTCTGATCCACCTCTACGCAGACGACACCATTCTGTATACCTCTGGCCCTTCTTTGGACACTGTGTTAACTAACCTCCAGACGAGCTTCAATGCCATACAACTCTCATTCCATGGCCTCCAACTGCTCTTAAATGCAAGTAAAACTAAATGCATGCTCTTCAACCAATCGCTGCCCGCACCTGCCCGCCCGTCCAGCATCACTACTCGAGACGGTTCTGACTTAGAACATTTGGACAACTACAAATACCTAGGTGTCTGGTTAGACTGTAAACTCTCCTTCCAGACTCACATTATAGCATCTAGCATCCAAAATTAAATCCCAGAATCAGCTTCCTATTTCGCAACAAAGCATCCTTCACTCATGCTGCCAAACATACCCTTGTAAAACTGACCATCCTACCGATCCTTGACTTCAGCGATGTCATTTACAAAATAGCCTCCAATATTCTACTCAGAAAATTGGATGCAGTCTATCATAGTGCCATCCGTTTTGTCACAAAAGCCCCATATACTACCCACCACTGCGACCTGTACGCTCTCGTTGGCTGGCCCTCGCTTCATATAAATGTTTAATGCTTTTCAAGCTGTCCCCAAATAAATATAATTGTTTTGATATTTCAACCTGCGTGGCCTTGATCGTGTCTGGTGTGGGGGTACAAAATCAACATGCACGCGATGGTAAACAAGTTTGGTCAGCATGTTACAGTGTTAGCTCTTCAGTATCTCCAATCTACATGGCCCTGTACACATTCAGGTTGGTCAACTGTACAACGCATTGACACAATGGTTGTGGCACAACTGATATTTTGCAACACGGTGGAGAGTTTGTCTGCACAAAAATGTTTACACAACCATTGTGTGGTGTCTCCACAATGCTTGTGTAATCATTTATGTGTAGAAGAACTCTGATGTATCACGTACATGCAAAATGCATTGTACATCAGTTGTACAACTTGAGTGTGTATGGGGCCAATCAGAGTGAGTTCTATGTTACACAGCAATTAAGACAGCCAAGACTCCTCAGTTAAAAAAAAACGTGATCCTTTATTGAGAGCAGTTTGTATACATTGAGGTTACTGTGATTATTAGTCGAAGGGGATTAAAAAAAGAGGCCTAGGTGTGAGCGCCTAGCATTCATAAAACAGTTTTGCACTCAAAACAATATATAAAAACAAGGTCTTCGCAAACAAAAAAGACCATTGCATTTTGATTAGATATTGAGAAAAAGGAAAGCGGGAAAACAGCTAATAATCCTTCATTTACCAGGCACTTAAGAGTCCCTTGAAGAGCATTGGTGATTCTCTCTCATCCGTCTTTGCTCATGGTAACAACAAATGTATTACCAAACTGACTGTGTTACTGAGATGTATCATAAGAGACTGAATACATATGCAACTGCATTAAGTGATCATCAAAGTACCTTTTTATGAAGAAAACAAATGGGTAAAAAGACGGGACCTTCATAATAAATAAAGAGGTTCCCGCAGGTACATCCTTTTACAATATGATAGTAATAAAAAGGGATATTTTTAAGTGAAGTTATAGTGCATGGTTTCTACATTATGTACATATTGCCTTGTGGGATGGTCCACATTACAACATTGCACAAAATCATTGGACCAGCTAGAAAAAAAAGGGAATTGTGATTGGACCTCTGAAAATACAGCATTGCCTGCCATTTAATAATGACAGACTGATAAAGTGATAACATGGTTATACAGCTAATATGTGGTCTATTATACGGTAATCCCATCAATGATGGTCAACATCGAGCACTTCAGAGTTAAAATGACACTTGTAACACACTCATAAGAGATTTTTGTTTTTTAACTCACTCACTCAAAAATATTCCTTGGCTATACATTTGATAGTACATTTGTTCCTGTAAAGTATATAATTAACACAGACAAGTCAATCCACTGAGTTCCCCAGACACAATGCGTAACAGACTTTCAAGTTTAAAACTCAGTAAAAATCTTGTCCATTGGTGCTTATACTCAGATCTTACCTCTTCAATAGATATCAGAACAACAGCATCAGTGGCACACATTAGAGGCTGCAAATTCCAAGTCTGAATCACACTAGATACAGCTTTCAGGGGGTGAGTCCAGTCCAGCACATACAGAAAGTTCCCCCTGATGGATAAAAGTAGCTTAGGATCTCCTGGATTGGTTGGGGGGACTTTAGAGTTGGTAGATTGAGGTTCAGGTTGGCAAGGAGAGGCACTTTAGTTTTTATGGTTCCTGTGCTGCGCGGGTCAAAAAGAGAGGGAGAGCGTCTCTGGGACAAACCAGCCCTGAGAGACCCATGCCAGGCATGGGCCCACTGGAACCACATGGGCCAAAAGGGACAGTGTCAGCAGGCATGCCTTCCATGCTGCAATTAAGGCAAATGTAAACTCCTGGCACTCGTGTCCTCCTCACATGAAACCATCTACACACACTCAACGGTATGTATCCAATCCATTGGTATAACAAAAGTGTTTTGTTCTTATCCACACGCCCTTTTAAATAATACCTCCTGGTCCCTGAAATGCGTGTGACTCAGAATCCAGAATTTCTGTGTTTATTTTTTTGGGGGGGGGGCGGGGGGAGATGTCACTCCTTGGGGTGGGGTGGGTTCAGTTGTCCTCCTTTCAGACATTGCTGTCGGAGGACAGATCCCCCAGGGTGTTGACGACCTCGCTGAAGGAGGGACGCTCTTTGAGACTTGGGGCCCAGCAGCGGCACATGAGCTTGTAGACTTTGGAGGGGCAGCCGTCAAGCACGGGTAACTTCATCTTGCCGGCCTGCAGACCTGGGGAGTGAAGAGTGGAGCAGAGAAACAGGGGAGGTTAGACATGGGAGACAGAACATACAGGTCAAGGTGATTTGACTCATTCACTCCATTCTTATGGAACAATGAGTGAAATCATCATAAGAATGGTGTAAAGCTGTTTCTGGTATGGGATTCATAAAAATGATTGGACAGACAGCCTGCCCCCAGCTTGATAATAACATGATGATACTGTATGTGCCACTTTCTTTGTCAAGGTGGCCTATAGTACAGTGCATGTCAATACAATGTCAACCAAATACAACGTGTTCCCCTCACAGAACCATGAAAATTATTAATCACAGTTCTGAGACTGAGAATAGCCACTTCAGAATAGCTTGAAGTTACCCCAAGAATAGAAGTGGCCATGTCTGAAATCTGTCTTGCCTACTACTTACTAAAACGGCACACTATTTAGAATTGACTGTTTAGTAAAAACGTATGTAAAAAAAAAAAAATTACATACTAGACTTGTCCATACTGAGAATTTATCATCTAATGCACAATTGTGTTGTTTCCTTCCATTCGTTCATTTTGGTACAGCGCATCACCTTATCTGATTATAGGGTGTTGTCAAACACATGTGGGTCTGGAAAGACGATTCTCTTCCTCAATTGTGTGCAGCGAATTCATATTGGATGAAAAGCCACGAACGAGTATGACATCTTTGCATTTAAAGCATACTACATTTTAGAAATGTTCACATACTGTAAAACATTCTATTTTCTCATACCCAATCAGCCTACTAGTTAATATGCAAGTATGGGTATTCGGACAGGCCCAGTACCCTTTGCAAGATTGATATCTGAACAGTGATTGTTCAGCCATTGGAGCACACAGATTGGTGGGCACTAAGTACATTTCTATTGATTTATACTGACCCTCTAGCACCTCGTCATCACTGAGTTTGGTGTATGGCAGTTCCCCGTGGCTGAACACCTCCCACATGAGCACCCCAAAGGCCCAGACATCTGACTTGGTGGAGAAGTCATCCTCAAACACAGACTCGGCCGGGAGCCAGCGCAGGGGGATCCACGCCTGCCGGTAGTGGTAGTACTCACTGCACAGACAGTCAAGACAGAAAGAGAGACAAACAGAGAGATAGAATGTCAAGATGTTATCATGCACATAATTAAACTATGTTACTATTTTGTCTTGACTTTACACTTAACAATGGCTGCATGGATCATCCTAGTACACTTTTGCTATACTTTCTTCTCACATGATAGACCGTAACTACACACGTCTTACTATCCAGGTCTGGACCCAAACAATTCGAGCTTCTACTTTTAAAAATCCACCTTTCCAGAAACAAGTCTCTCACCGTTGCCGCTTGCCATAGACCTCCCTCTGCCCCCAGCTGTGCCCTGGACACCATATGTGAATTGATTGCCCCCCATCTATCTTCAGAGCTCGTGCTTCTAGGTGACCTAAAGTAGAACATGCTTAACACCCTGGCCATCCTACAATCTTGATGCCCTCAATCTCACACAAATGATCAGTGAACCCACCAGGGTACAACCCCAAACCCGTTAACACGGGCACCCTCATAGATATCATCTTAACCAACTTGCCCTCCAAATACACCTCTGCTGTTTTAAACCAAGATCTCAGCGATCACTGCCTCATTGCCTGCATCTGTAATAGGTCTGCGGTAAAATGACCACCCCTCACCACTGTCAAACGCTCCCTAAAACACTTCAGGGAGCAGCCCTTTCTAATCAACCTGGCCCGGGTATCCTGGAAGGATATTGACCGCATCCCGTCAGTAGAGGATGCCTGGTTATTTTTTTAAAGTGCCTTCCTCAACATCTTAAATAAGCATGCTCCATTCAATTTTTTTAAACCAAGAACAGATATAGCCATTGGTTCACTCCAGACCTGACTGCCCTTGACCAGCACAAAAACATCCTGTGGTATTCTGCATTAGCATCGAATAGCCCCCGCGATACGCAACTTTCAGGAAGTTAGGAACAAATATACACAGGCAGTTAGGAAAGCTAAGGCTAGCTTTTTCAAGCAGAAATGTGCATCCTGTAGCACAAACTCAAAAAAGTTCTGGGACACTGTAAAGTCCATGGAGAATAAGAGCACCTCCTCCCAGCTGCCCACTGCACTGAGGCTAGGAAACACTGTCACCACCGATAAATTCACTATAATTGAGAATTTCAATAAGCATTTTTTCTACAGCTGGCCATGCTTTCCACCTAGCTACCCCTACCCCGATCAACAGCCCTCCAACCTCACAGAAACTCGCCCAAGCCTCCCCATTTCTCCTTCACCCAAATCCAGATAGCTGATGTTCTGAAAGAAATCAGCCGGGCTAGACAATCTGGACCCTCTCTAAAATTATCTGCCAAAATTGTTGCAACCCCTATTACTAGCCTGTTCAACCTCTCTTTCGTATCGTCTGAGATTCCCATAGATTGGAAAGCTGCAGCAGTCATCCCCCTCTTCAAAGGGGGAGATACTCTATACCCAAACTGCTACAGACCTATATCTATTTTACCCTACCTTTCTAAGGTCTTCGAAAGCCAAGTTAACAAACAGATTACCGACCATTTCGAATCCCACCACACTTTCTCCGCTATGCAATCTGGTTTCAGAGCTGGTCATGGGTGCACCTCAGCCACGCTCAAGGTCCTAAACAATATCATAACCGCCATCGATAACAGACATTACTGTGCAGCCGTATTCATCGACCTGGCCAAGGCTTTCGACTCTGTCAATCACCACTTTCTTATCAGCAGACTCAATAGCCTTTGTTTCTCAAATGATTGCCTCGCCTGGTTCACCAACTACTTCTCTGATAGAGTTCAGTGTGTCAAATCGGAGGGCCTGTTGTCCGGACCGCTGGGGGTGCCACAGGGTTAAATTCTCTGGCCGACTCTCTTCTCTGTATACATCAATGATGTCTCTCTTGCTGCTGCTGATTCTCTGATCCACCTTGAGTAGCTTGGATGAATAAGGTGCCCAGAGTAAACTGCCTGCTGCTCAGTCCCAGAAGCAAAGATATGCATATTATTAGTAGATTTTGGATAGAAAACACTCTGAAGTTTCTAAAACGGTTTGAATGATGTCTGTGAGTATAACAGAACTCATATGGCAGGCAAAAACCTGGGAAAAAATCCAACCAGGAAGTGGGAAATCTGAGGTTTATTGTTTTTCAACTCTTGGCCTATCGACTACACAGTGGGATATTGGTCATATTGCACTTCCTAAGGCTCCCACTAGATGTCAACAGTCTTTAGAACCTTGTTTGATGCTTCTATAGGAGAGGGGAATGAGTCAGAGGTCTGCCAGAGTGCAGACAGTCTCGCACGCTCACGTGAGACAAAGGAATTCTCCGGTTGGAACATTATTGAAGATTTATGTTGAAAACATCCTAAAGATTGATTCTATACTTTGTTTGACATGTTTCTATGACCTGTAATAAAACTTTTTGGACTTTTCGTCCGTACTTTCCACTGAACTTGCACGCGCATTGTGAGTTTGGATTTGTTTACCAAACACGCTAACAAAATTGTGGAACTGGGATTCCTGGGAGTGCATTCTGATGAAGATCATCAAAGGTAAGTGAATATTTATAATGCTATTTCTGACTTCTGTTGACTCCACAACATGGCGGATATCTGTATGGCTGGTTAAATAAAGGTTAAATAAAAAATAAAATTGCAGGCCCCATCTCTTACCTGTTGTAAACATCCTTGCTGAGGCTGGGAGCTGAGATTTTGACGCTGCGTTGGCCGCTGATCAGGCAGTTACGAGCAGCCAGGTCTTTATGAACGAAGCGGTGATTGGACATGTGCTCCATCCCAAGAGCCACCTGGGCACAGATGGATACCTGGGTAGATGAATTGAGAGACAGACAGAGAGAGACAGAGAGAGAGAGAGAGAGAAATGGCATTAGCATATAATACAAAGCAGGTTAACATGGGATGGCCTGAATCAAACAGGTTTTACATATTAGTTTTTTTTTTTTGTCAAAAGAAAAGAGGACTAGTTTGCATCAAAATGCAGAAACCTGTGTGCCCTCAAGCTGGAACATAATGTTTCCATTAAAGGGGGCATAATGGCATGTGTCATGTGCTTGTTTTTCAAATGAAATGAGCAAATGACATCCAAAGTGTAGTGAACGCTACTTACTCTGGTCTTGGTGGTGATAGGTTGAGACTTGATTTTCTCATCTTTGCTATTGGAGATTCTCAAGAACTGTTTCAGATCTCCCTATTTCCAAGGAAATAGAAATAGAGAAAGGAAAGAGATATATAAAAAAAGAAAGAATCAAAGGTCAAAAACATTCACTTTGTAAATGTAGGAAGCATAACAATAAAAATAACACACTTGGAGGCATGTACCAAATAAAACTGCACAACTTCATCAACGTTGCATAGACAATTGTTATAGTCTACATGAATATAAATCATGGATAAGAGTGTTACACTATGTGTGTGTGTGTGTGTGTGTGTGTGTGTGGGTGTGCGTGCATGCGCCTGTGCTTGCTCACGTGCATATGTGTGTGCGCTCGCTCATGTGTGCATCTACAGTTGAAGTCGGAAGTTTACATACACCATAGCCAAATACATTTAAACTCAGTCTTTCACAATTCCTGACATGTAATCAGAGTAAAAATCCCCTGTTTTAGGTCAGTTAGGATCACCACTTTATTTTAAGAATGTGAAATGTCAGAATAATAGTAGAGAGAATTATTTATTTCAGCTTTTATTTCTTTCATCACATTCCCAGTGGGTCAGAAGTTTACATACACTCAATTAGTATTTGGTAGCATTGCCTTTAAATTGTTTACCTTGGGCCAAAAGTTTCGGGAAGCCTTCCACAAGCTTCCCACAATAAGTTGGGGGAATTTTGGCCCATTCCTCCTGACAGAGCTGGTGTAACTGAGTCGGGTTTGTAGGCCTCCTTGCTCACACATGTTTTTTCAGTTCTGCCCACAAATCATCTATGGGATTGAGGTCAGGGCTTTGTGATGGACACGCCAATACCTTGACTTTGTTGTCTTTAAGCCATTTAGCCACAACTTTGGAAGTATGCTTGGGGTCATTGTCCATTTGGAAGACCCATTTTTGACCAAGCTTTAACTTCCTGACTGATGTCTTGAGATGTTGCTTCAATATATCCACATAATTTTCCTACCTCATGACGCCAGTCCCTCCTGCAGCAAAGCACCCCCACAACATGATGCTGCCACCCGGTGCTTCACGGTTGGGATGGTGTTCCTTGGCTTGTAAGCCTCCCCCTTTGTCCTCCAAACATAACGATGGTCATTATGGCCAAACAGTTCTATTTTTGTTTCATCAGACCAGAGGACATTTCTCCAAAAAGTACAATCTTTGTCCCCATGTGCAGTTGCCAACCATAGTCTGGCTTTTTAATGGTGGTTTTGGAGCAGCGGCTTCTTCCTTGCTGAGCGGTCTAACAGGTTATGTAGATATAGGACTCGTTTTACTGTGGATATTGTCACGAATATCACCGAAGGTGGCTCCCCTTCCTGTTCGGGTGGCGCTCGGCGGTTTACTAGCTGCCACCGATCCCTTTTTCCTTTTTGTCTAATTGTCTTCACCTGTTCCTTGTTGGGGTTTTGGGGTGGGTATTATTTAAGTTTGTTTAGCCCGCTTGTGTTTGTGCGGGCTTGTTGTCGTTGTACGTAAGAGGTGTATTGTTTATTTGGGTTTTCGCTGTCCGGTTTATTATCCAGTGGTCTTTGGGTTGTGTTTGCGCCTGTGTTTTGGCGTCACCCATTTTTGTACCTGTTCCTGGTTACTTTTGGACATTAACGCGTTTTTCCCTTGAATCTTCTGTTCTCTGCGCCTGACTCCACACCCATCACTCTTCAGACGTTACAGATATCGATACTTTTGTACCTGTTTCCTCCAGCATATTCACAAGGTCCTTTGCTGTTGTTCTGGGATTGATTTGCACTTTCACACCAATGTACATTCATCTCTAGGAGACAGAATGCGTCTCCTTCCTGAGCGGTAAGACGGCTGCGTGGTCCCATGGTGTTTATACTTGCGTACTATTGTTTGTACCGATAAACGTGGTACCTTCAGGCGTTTGGGAATTGCTCCCAAGGATGAACCAGACTTGTGGAGGTCTACAATTTCTTGAAATACATCCACAGGTACACCTCCAATTGCCTATCAGAAGCTTCTAAAGCCATGACATAATTTTCTGGAATTGTCCAAGCTGTTTAAAGGCACAGTCAACTTAGTGTCTGTAAACAATTGTTGGAAAAATTACTTGTGTCATGCACAAAGTAGATGTTCTAAACGACTTGCCAAAACTATAGTTTGTTAACAAGAAATTTGTGGAGTGAATGAAAAACGAGTTTTAATGACTCCAACCTAAGTGTATGTAAACTTCCGAATTCAACTGTATGTGTGTGTGTGCGTCTTTTTGCGCACATGTATTTGTGTGTTTACCAGGTCATAATACTCCAGGATCATATAGTGGGGCTCGGCCTCCCTACACAGTCCCAGCAGTCGCACCACATTGCCGTGGCTCAGCTTGGAGAACATGTCGGCCTCACGGCGGAAATCCAGCTGTAGCTGCTCATCTCTGCTCTGCAGGCTCTTCACCAACACCACTGTCTCCTCCTCACCCTCCTCGATGCCCTTCGCCTTGGCCAGCAGCACCTCGCCGAACTCACCCTTCCCTACACACAGACAGACGCAGGCAGGAAGACAGACGGACAGACAGGTAGGCATGCACACGCACAGGTCAGAGATTAGAGGGTCACATTTTCTTCCAGGGTTAGGAGTAAAGACAAAACGGGTAAATAGAGGTGAAGTTAAGTAAGTGAATGAAAATGTGTTCACTCCAGTTACAGTGCACAGCTGTTCGGCACGTTCTCAATTAGACTCACTCCTCATACCCACATGACCATCTTACCCAGTGTCGTGATGGTGTGTAGGTCTTCTCGGGGGAACTGAAGCTTTTCGTTGGCACTGCTATGGCGTTTCTCTGCTGCCGCTGTGGTGCCCACGCTGGTCAAAGCCACCTCTTCCTGGATCTCAGCGGTGGTGTGGCCATTCTGCTGTACAGCCCCCCCTGGTGGACATCAACCACATTACACAATGTGTATGTTTGAGATTGACTACATTGCAGTCGGACTGCACAGAATCACTGATGTTCAAATCACCTTGCATCCCAAATAACTACTCATTATGTGGTCAAGATAAGCGATTCTGCACCTCGCCTTGATCATAAAATTCCAATATACCAAAATGTGATGTGAACTCCACAAGAAAATGTGCAGACAGTAATGTGGGCAGATATTGCACAACACAATTCAAACATACTCCAGTTTGATGATTAGAAATATTTAATAACCATTTTATAATAATGCTAATATTTTGAAATCCGAGAGAAAAGTTCCCTGAGTCTGTAACCCCCTACTTTGAGCACTTCAGTGCCAAAACTGAGATTTTTTATTTCACCAGGTAAGTTGACTGAGAACACATTCTCATTTACAGCAACAACCTGGGGAATACTTACAGGGGAGAGGAGATGAATGAGCCAATTGTAAACTGGAGATAATTAGGTGGCCATGACACTCACATTGGGAATTTAGCCAGGACACCGGGGTTAACACCCCTATTCTGACAATAAGTGCCATGGGATCTTTAGTGACCAGAGAGTCAGGACATCACATCCAAAAGACAGCACCCTACACAGGTCAATGTCCCCAATCACTGCCTTAGGGCATTCAGATATAAGGAAAGGGTGCCTCCTACTGGCCCTCCAAAAGCCAGCCAGCAGTGGGTTGCAGAGTGGTATGCTGCCGGCCTTAGTATGGTTGTACAGATGAGAGGGAACAAATGGAGCCATTATATCTAGATTAACTTCACAAAGGTAAGTATTTAGTTTGTAAGGAGAGAACCCCAGTTTTGCTTACTTAATCTTAAAGAGTTTAACCAAATTATCTAAACCAACTCAAAACCCAGGTATTTGACTATGGTGACTTTTGCACTTTCCTTGCAATGCTCTTGGCAGCCACAAGGTGGTAGCAAGTCAACTGGGTATGAATGAGCACCGAATGTTCAACATGTACGGGCAGAGCATGATGTAGGCAAGAGCATTCAGACACACATCAGACTCATAAATAAATGTTTCTTCTGTGACTCACAAAGACACAACTACTTGCCAGACATGTAGCCTACAAAAGATTATAGCAAACAGTGGATTTACTCAGAAACCCACCGGGAATTGACGCTTAGTCTGGAAAACCAGACCCTAGGCAACAGTGAATAGGGTCTGGTTTCAACGAGGGACTCTTTTGGCATAGAGGAACTACGTCACTGCCTACGTTGATAAGTGAAGGGGGGGGGGGGGGGGGGGGGATCGGGGAGTCTCCCAACAAATCGAGAGGCAGACATGCCAGAACGTCGCGATTCAAAACTTAAGTTTGCAAGCAAAAACCTTTGTAGTGGTTTTAGTTAAGGTATTGATGCCCCCCCACACACACACCCCTATCCCCCCCAACTCACTGTTAAGACACTCCATCTCGGGCTCCTCTCCCTCCTGGCCCTTCTGAAGTCTCTTGGCGTTGCGTCTCTTCTTGCAGTAGAACATGAGGCCCAGCACCACGATGATGTAGGCCACGGCTGCCCCCACAGACAAACCTATAGTCTGAATCATTTTATAGGGTGCCTTCTCCTCGTGGTCCACCAATGTCTGCACCGGTTTCTCTGCCAAAGACAGAGGAGAAAAGGACATTAGGGTTATTTTATTTTATTTATCCAGGTAGGTTGATGAGAGCACATTCTCTTTGTTTATCAGGATGAGCTGTGTTAATTAAAGTTGAAGTGATAGTTCATCAGATGTTACTTGTATTTCTCCATGTAGGTTATTGAGAATACATTCACTTTAATAATAGCAGCCTGGTTTGCTGTAACAGAGGAGTGAGTAGTGGTAGTTCAAATTTGGGATTGAGACATATACACAACAGATGGTATTGAACATGGGTGGACATATCTCTGGCTTGGTATGTTCTTCAATCTGGTACCCACTGCTTGAGAAAAGAGTGTTGTGTGTCCATCCAAGTAATATTGAATGCACATCATGTGGATCATTAACCCTTTACACTTGTGGGAATTGGCCAATATGAACAGGGTTAAATTCAAATGTTTCTTACGGAGGAAACATGAAATGCGTGAGCATTGTAGCAATTGAAAGGGAACCGTTTGGAGATTCTGGGAAATGTATTAGACCAAATTTAAGGACACAACATTTCACCTGGCACAAGACTGAAACAAAACATTCCACTGTTGATTTTATGAGCATTTTACATTTACTGTACTTTTCGCCACATTTGTTGATTACGAAATCTGAACATTATGTCGATACATTCAGTAACATGATAAGAATATCCCTGGAAAATATGGGGTAGGTGCAACATAAGAAAAAATGTTAAGTGAGAGGACTAACTGGTGTCTCCAAGTGGCTACACACCTCTCCAATGTGTGCACAGTTGCTAAGTAATTCCAATGCACTTTTATGACTCAAAGAAGAGTCTTCAACTATAAGGTGTTTTTGGAGCTCTCCTAGCTGTGCCGTTGAGGAACTAGAGTAAGCACACTTGTAGTTGTTTTGTTTGGAACACAGTCGTGCATCCCCGCCATCCCCGCCATCACACAATTACTGTTGTTGTTCACGCAATCCAAAAACGGATCATTATAAATTGCATTCTGGGTCAGGTTTTGTCATTTGTCAACAAGACCAGCTAAGTTACAAAATACCACCGTACAGTGATAGGCTTTCACAAGGCAATTCAGAGAAACAGATTGTCATTTATTGCGCATTGAAATGAGTCATAGGTGCATTCTGCAGCGAATAAAAACGCCATAATAATTTACAGCATTTCCCTCACTCAGACAATTTTTTTTTTTTAAGTTTCCCAGTTAGTGGGAGGGATGGGGGCAGCTCCTTGTCGCGTGCGGTGCTCAAGTTCAGAACAGCTGTCAGTCAAAACCCATACAGCTCTGTAAAGCGCAGAGCCTGAGCTCTGACGCAATTTATAGCATGTTACTGTACAGCCACTGCGTTCCAATTTAGGAGCTTATCAGTGCCTAAATTCAAATTTCAATCCATATACGGGTACAGTACGAGTGTAAAAGGCTACAGTTCCAAGCTGTCAGTTCCAAGCTTTCTTTTCTTTAATGTTTTTGTTAAGGAAACTGGCACAGAAAAAAACATCCAAAAATGTCACACTCACATCATCCTTTTCTAATCAGAGCCTTAGAAACTGGAACAAAGCACTGAATGAATTCCTCTGTCCTACAATTAACTACTTCTGCGAACTAAACGGTCTGCCTCCCTTAACCCCTCACAGGGAGAGGTTTGAATAATACAAAACCCTGAACATCCTATTTTAAACTACAAGCCCAAGCACAAGGAGGAGCCACAGTGGATGTGAGAGAGGGTTGATTCAATCTAAGGTCTGTCCCTGTCACTTCACCGATGACTCTGGTGAGACAGGTTATTAGAATGCTCAGATGGCTGAGTGGTTAATTACAGTCCTCATCCAGTCCTCGTGATTGCTACACACACGCACACACAGTAACATGGTGGGGGTGGCATCCTTTTGTGCGTATGTGTGTGCATCTGTATGAGAGAGAGAGACTTACCCACTACGTAGAGCTGTGCCACACGGTCACTGATGCTGCAGCTGTTTCCGGCAATGCAGGTGTATTTGCCTGTGTCGTCCGTGGTGACATCTGTTATCACCAGAGAGCCATTGACCATTAACTGGAACCTGAGAGAGAAAGAGAGAGAGAGAAAGTGCAAGAGGGGGTAGAAAGAGAGAGAGTGAGACTTGTCCTCTTGCTCAGTTGTACACCGGGGCCTCCCACTCCTCTTTCTATTCTGGTCAGGGCCAGTTTGTGCTGTTCTGTGAAGGGAGTAGTACAGTCGTGGCCAAAAGTTCTGAGAATGACGCGAATATTAATTTCCACAAACTTTGTTGCTTCAGTGTCTTTAGATATTTTTGTCAGATATTACTATGGAATACTGAAGTATAATTACAAGCATATCATAAGTGTCAAAGGCTTTTATTGACAATTACATGAAGTTGAAGCAAAGTGTTGCCCCTTCTTTTTCAAGACCTCTGCAATCCGCCCTGGCATGATGTCAATTATCTTCTGGGCCACATCATGACTGATGGCAGCCCATTCTTGCATAATCAATGCTTGGAGTTTGTCAGAATTTGTGGGTTTTTGTTTGTCCACCCGCCTCTTGAGGATTGACCACAAGTTCTCAATGGGATTAAGTGTCACGGTTCATGAATCCACTGCCTCCCTCTCTCTCTTTCTCTCTCTCTCTCTCTCTCTCTCTCTCTCTCTCTCTCTCGTGTTTGTGTGGGCGTGGTTCCCAATCTCGGCCTGATTGTCTGTGCCAGCTGGAATCACTTATCTTCCCTTTATATGTTCTGTAACCAGTGTTTCTTGTTGTCAGATCGTTGTTACTTCTCTGAGTTTGTGTCGTGTGTCCGTGCTCATCTCTCACCGCCCTTGTGTGGATTATCTGCTGTGCTCCCTCCTACCCATCCGGACAAACTCCCCTGGATTTCTCAGCACGCTATCATCAGAAGACGCGCCCTAGTCCCTGGGTCGGGTTCCGTCTGAGTACAGTCTGTCTGTCCTGTTGCTGCTGTAAACTGTATTCATTAAACCATCGTTGCTTGCATCTTGCATCCGCCTCTGTATTGTCACAGAACGATCTGACCAGACCATGGATGCAGCGAGTTCAACGAGTCTGACCGAATTCATTTCCCGCAGTATCACGAGAATGGATCAACAAGAGGAGAACATCTCCAGCACAGGTCGGGCAGTACAAGCCCTTGTGACGCAGGTATCCCAGCTGACCCAACAATTACGACATCTGAGGGGTCTCGCTGCGCCACCTACACCGGCAGTTCAACCCGCCCCGCCAGAGCCGGATTCCCAGCTAGAGCCACGGCTACCGACACCAGAGGGTTATTCAGGTGATCCTGACTATTGCAGAGCTTTTCTTACGAGATGTTCCATGCAATTCTCGTTGCAGCCACGGACCTTCAACCGTGAACAGTCTAAGGTAGCATTCGTACTCACACTGCTATCAGGCAAAGCGGCTCTTTGGGGAACGGCGGTGTGGGCGAACCAGGACCCATGCAGCACCTCTTTCCAGACCCTCTCCGAGGAGATGAGAAGGGTCTTCGATCGGGCCGTGGCGGGTAGGGAGGCGGCCAGACTACTCGCTGACCTTCGCCAAGGAGACCGTTCAGTATCGGAATACTCCATCCAATTCCGCACTCTGGCCGCAGAGTGTCAGTGGAACGAGGAGGCGCAGTGGGACATGTTCCTGCATGGGCTGGAGGACCGGATCCAGAAGGAGATTTATGTTCTGGACCTTCCCAGGAATTTAAATGGACTAGTGGAACTAGCCTTGAGGGTCGACGCTCGTCTGAGTCGTATTGGCCGCCGAGCATGCCCTAACAGACCGTATAACGACACGGAGGGCTGGCAGGCCAGCGGCGGGAACACGGCCAGTTCAGCCTCCGCTCACGAACCCATGCAGCTGGGGAGAGCTCGCCTCTCCCGGGAAGAGAGGGAGAGGCGGAGATCCCAAGGACTCTGTCTCTACTGTGGTAGAGCGGGCCACTTTATCCACTCCTGCCCGGTAAAAGATCAGGCCCGGTAGTAAGCATGAGGCTACTATCGGGTGGTGTCACCACAGAGAAGACCTCATCATCTACTCTCCTCCCGGTAAGACTAAGATGGGCCACCCACACGCACGACACCCAAGCCTTACTGGACTCAGGAGCAGAGGGTAATTTCATGGACTTCAAGCTCGCTCACAAACTCCAGATTCCTATCACCTCACTCTCGCACAAGATATCCGTCAACGCTCTCAATGGTCAAGAACTCCCCAACATTTCTCACACCACTGAACCTATCACACTCATCACTTCTGGCAATCACACTGAGACACTATCATTTCTACTCATGGACTCACCCCTTGCACCATTAGTTCTCGGCCACCCTTGGCTCACCCAACACAACCCCAGAGTTGACTGGGGTCATAACTCTATATCCATGTGGAGTAACAAGTGCCTTGAGTCCTGTTTGGTGTCTGCTTGTTCGTCTGTGTCTGATTCTGTGTTTCTAGAGGAGGCAGTGGATTTGTCTAACGTGCCCGTTGAATACCTCGACCTGAAGGAGGTGTTCAGTAAGTCCCGTGCTGCTTCTCTTCCTCCGCATCGTCCCTATGACTGTGCAATAGAATTATTGCCAGGTGAGTCTCCGCCTAAAGGCAAGTTATATTCACTCTCTGTTCCTGAGAGGGAGGCTATGGAGAGATACATCTCTGATTCTCTGGCATCTGGATTCATTCGTCCTTCCTCTTCTCCAGCGGGGGCGGGGTTCTTCTTTGTGGGGAAGAAGGACGGTTCTCTGCGTCCTTGCATTGATTACCGTGGGTTGAATAACATCACAGTGAAGAATACCTATCCCTTACCGTTGATGTCCTCAGCCTTTGAAAGGTTACAGGGAGCATCCGTGTTCACTAAGTTGGATTTACGGAATGCATATCATTTGGTTCGCATAAGGGGGGGGGACGAATGGAAGACCGCGTTTAACACCCCCAGAGGGCACTTCGAATATTTGGTCATGCCTTTTGGGCTATCCAACTCCCCAGCGGTTTTCCAGGCACTCGTCAATGACGTGCTGAGAGACATGATTGATCAGTTCATATATGTTTACCTGGATGACATACAGATTTTTTCTTCTTCTCTCCAGGAACACGTTCAGCACGTCAGACGAGTGCTTCAGAGGTTGTTGGAGAATGGACTTTTTGTCAAGGCGGAGAAATGCATTTTTCATGCACAATCCGTTCCATTCCTAGGTTACATCGTCTCGACTGAAGGTATTCGCATGGATCCTGACAAGGTTAAGGCTGTGGTGGATTGGCCAAGCCCAGATTCCCGTAAGGCCCTACAGAGGTTTCTGGGATTCGCCAATTTCTACCGGCGTTTCGTTCGCAACTTTAGCCAGATAGTCGCTCCTCTTACCGCCTTAACCTCCCCCAGAGTGATGTTCAGGTGGTCCGATACAGCCGAGGCTGCATTCACCAAACTCAAGAGCCGCTTTGTTTCGGCTCCCATCCTCATAGCACCCGATCCCTCGCGTCAGTTCGTGGTGGAGGTGGACGCTTCAGAGGTGGGGGTAGGTGCGGTACTTTCCCAACGTTCCTCTTCTGACGACAAGATGCACCCTTGCGCGTTCCTTTCCCATCGGTTATCACCTGCGGAACGCAACTACGACATTGGCAACAGAGAGTTGTTGGCAGTGAAGTTAGCACTGGAGGAGTGGCGCCATTGGTTAGAGGGTTCGGGGGTACCTTTTATAGTTTGGACCGATCACAAGAATTTAGAATATATCAGAACCGCCAAGCGACTCAACTCCAGGCAGGCGCGGTGGGCACTCTTTTTCGGACGTTTTGACTTCTCTCTCTCGTATCGCCCGGGTTCCAAGAATGTCAAACCCGATTCCCTTTCTCGCATTTTTGACCATTCCGAACGCCCATCCACTCCCGAGTGCATCCTACCCGGGACCCTAGTGGTCTCCCCACTCACATGGGAGGTTGAATCGAGGGTCAAAACGGCCTTAGAAGGAGTAACGCCTCCGTCCGGTTGCCCGCCTAATTGGTTGTTTGTGCCAGAGGGGTGTCGGTCCGATGTTATTCGGTGGGGGCATTGCTCCAACGTAGCGTGTCATCCAGGAGTCAGCCGCACTAGCTTTTTGGTTAAGCAACGCTTTTGGTGGCCACTGATGGCTCGTGACATTCACAGTTTTGTCTTGGCTTGCTCGGTTTGTGCCACTGGGAAGACTTCTAATCGACCCCCAGATGGGTTACTCCAACCGCTGTCGGTCCCTTCGAGACCCTGGTCCCACATCGCGCTAGATTTTGTTACCGCCCTCCCGCCCTCCCAGGGCAAGACGGTTGTTTTGACCGTGGTGGACCGGTTCTCGAAGGCGGCTCATTTTATTCCCTTGCCTAAATTACCATCTGCCAAGGAGACAGCGGTAACTGTCGTGGATCACGTCTTTCGCTTACATGGCCTGGGGGGCCCCAATTTGTGTCCAAGTTTTGGCAAGAGTTTTGTAGGTTACTGGGAGCGAGTGTCAGCCTGTCTTCAGGGTTTCATCCCCAGAGCAACGGTCAAACGGAGAGGGCCAACCAAGATTTGGAGAGAGTGTTGCGATGTTTGGTTTCTAAGAATCCCTCTTCCTGGAGTCAACAACTCTCTATGGTTGAGTACGCTCACAATTCGTTGCCAGTGGCAGCCACGGGTCTCTCTCCGTTTGAGTGTAGTTTAGGTTACCAGCCACCTATCTTTCCCAGTACGGAGTCCGAGGTCACTGTTCCCTCCGCTCACGCTTTCATCCAGAGGTGCCGTCACGCATGGAGCAGAGCCCGTGAGACTCTTCTCCGGGTGGGGGCGCGCACCAAGGCTAAGGCCGATCGCCACCGGTCGAAGCCTCCGGTATACGTCGTTGGCCAAAGAGTGTGGCTTTCTACTAAGAACATTCCACCCCGATCCGTTTCGAACAAGCTTGCCCCCAAATTTATCGGCCCGTTCAAAGTCACCAGGATCATTAGTCCGGTGGCGGTCCGGCTCAAGCTTCCTCCGGCGTATAGGAGAATTCATCCTACCTTTCATGTGTCTAAAATAAAACCTGTATTTCAGGCACGCATTAACCCGCCGGTCCCGGTTCCCCCGCCGCCACGACTTGTTGATGGGGAACCCACCTTTTCTGTCAATCTTATTTTGGACTCTAGAAGGAGGGGACGCGGATTCCAGTACCTGGTGGACTGGGAGGGTTACGGCCCGGAGGAGAGAAGTTGGGTACCTGCTAGGGACATTCTGGATCACTCCCTTATCGATGATTTCAATCGACAGGTAAATTCGCCTGGGAACGCCAAGAGGCGTTCCTAGGGGGGGGGGTATTGTCACGGTTCATGAATCCACTGCCTCCCTCTCTCTCTTTCTCTCTCTCTCTCTCTCTCTCTCTCTCTCTCTCTCTCTCTCTCTCTCTCTCTCTCGTGTTTGTGTGGGCGTGGTTCCCAATCTCGGCCTGATTGTCTGTGCCAGCTGGAATCACTTATCTTCCCTTTATATGTTCTGTAACCAGTGTTTCTTGTTGTCAGATCGTTGTTACTTCTCTGAGTTTGTGTCGTGTGTCCGTGCTCATCTCTCACCGCCCTTGTGTGGATTATCTGCTGTGCTCCCTCCTACCCATCCGGACAAACTCCCCTGGATTTCTCAGCACGCTATCATCAGAAGACGCGCCCTAGTCCCTGGGTCGGGTTCCGTCTGAGTACAGTCTGTCTGTCCTGTTGCTGCTGTAAACTGTATTCATTAAACCATCGTTGCTTGCATCTTGCATCCGCCTCTGTATTGTCACATTAAGGTCTGGGGAGTTTCCTGGCCATGGACCCAAAATATGGATGTTTTGTTCCCCGAGCCACTTAGTTATCACTTTTGCCTTATGGCAAGGTGCTCCATCATGCTGGAAAAGGCATTGTTCGTCACCAAACTGTTCCTGGATGGATGGAAGAAGTTGCTCTCGGAGGATGTGTTGCTACCATTCTATATTCATGGTTGTGTTCTTAGGAAAAATTGTGAGTGAGCCCACTCCCTTGGCTGAGAAGCAACCCCACACATGAATGGTCTCAGGATGCTTTACTGTTGGCATGACACAGGACTGATGATAGTGCTCACCCGTGTCTTCTCTGGACAAGCTTTTTTCCGGATGCCCCAAACAATCGGAAATTGGATACATCAGAGAAAATGACTTTACCCCAGTCCTCAGCAGTCCAATCCCTGTACCTTTTGCAGAATATCAGTCTGTCCCTTATGTTTTTCCTAGAGAGAAGTGTCTTCTTTGCTGCCCTTCTTGACACCAGGCCATCCTCCAAAATTCTTTGCCTCACTGTGCGTGCAGATGCACTCACACCAGCCTGCTGCCATTCCTGAGCAAGCTCTGTACTGGTGGTGCCCCGATCCCGCAGCTGAATCAACTTTAGGAGACGGTCCTAGAGCTTGCTGAACTTTCTTGGGCGCCCTGAAGCCTTCTTCACAACAGTTGAAGCGCTCTCCTTGAAGTTCTTGATGATCCGATAAATGGTTGATTTAGGTGCAATCTTACTGGCAGCAATATCCTTGCCCGGGAAGCCCTTTTTGTGCAAAGCAATGATGACGGCACGTGTTTCCTTGCAGGTAACCATGGATGACAGAGGAAGAACAATGATTCCAAGCACCACCCTCCTTTTGAAGCTTCCAGTCTGTTATTCAAACTCAATCAGCATGACAGAGTGATCTCCAGCCTTGTCCTCATCAACACTCACACCTGTGTTAACAAGAGAATCGCTGACAAGATGTCAGCTGATCCTTTTGTGGCAGGGCTGAAATGCAGTGGAAATGTTTTTGGGGATTCAGTTCATTTGCATGGCAAAGAGGGACTTTACAATGAACTGCAATTCATCTGATCACTCTTCATAACATTCTAGAGTGTATGCAAATTGCCATCATACAAACTGAGGCAGCAGACTGTGAAAATTAATATGTGTGTCATTCTCAAAACTTTTAGCCATGACTGTACATAGCGTTGCATGAGATCTTCAGTTTCTTGGCAATTTCTCGCATGGAATAGCCTTCATTTCTCAGAAAAAGAATAGACTTGACGAGTTTCAGAAGAAAGTTCTTTGTTTCTGGCCATTTTGCGCCTATAATCGATCCCACAAATGCTGATACTCCAGATACTCAACTAGTCTAAAGAAGGCCAGGTTTATTGTTTCTTTAAACAGCACAACAGTTTTCAGCTGTGCTAACATAATTGCAAAAGTGTTTTGTAATGATCAATTAGCCTTTTAAAATGATAAACCTGGATTAGCTAACACAATGTGCCATTGGAACACAGGAGTGATGGTTGCTGATAATGGGCCTCTGTACACCTATGTAGATATTCCATAAAAAATCAGCCATTTCCAGCTACGATAGTCATTTACTGTATTTCTGATCAATTTGATGTTATTTTAATGGACAAATGTTTTTTGTCGCTTTTCTTTCAAAAACAAGGACATTTCTAAGTGACCCCAAACTTTTGAACAGTGGTGTATGTTATGTTACAACTTGTGTCAATTACAATCCAGTGCTTTTTTAAATTCCAGAGCACCACAAAGGAAGACAATGTTGTTGTGTGTGTGTTATTATCGTCTCTGTGGGTAAAGCCTTTACCTTCTCCTGCTGGTGTCCAGCACCTTATCCTTGACCATCCACTGGACGCGGGGCTCAGGGTCTGCTGTGGCCTGGCAGTGTAGGATGGCTGTGTGGCCCTGGTACACTGTGGTGTTCTCTGGCTCCAGCTTAAAGCGGATATACACTACACACACACACACACACACACACACACACACACACACACACACACACACACACACACACACACACACACACACACACACACACACACACACACACACACACCACGGTTAATATACCACACTCCATCTCTAAACAAAGCCCAGGATACTGATTTCCTATAGACTCACTGGGGTGACAGTGTTGTAAAGCTGGGACAATAAACCCGAAAATGATCGAGACCGACCATACAGATAACTTATCGCGGGCATTTTGCTGATATCATTCATTGTGATAGGTAGCCTATACTAGAGAAATGTTACGTTCAAAACTAAATACTTTTGCTGATATGGGTGATTGTTAAGGGGACAATTGATGGCTACTACCTTCAAACTAGTAGTAGTAGTTTAAAGGATGATAAATAAAAAAATCTGTGGTGCACATTAATGTTATAAACGTATCGTTCTATTTATCGTTATCGCATCAATTCAGGCAATTTATAACAATGTGGGACTTTTTGTCCATATCGAACAGCTAGTTCTACATTGTGGTGGGCTTTCTTTGTGTCAACCACAAGTTTCTTCAACACCTAATGGAGATCATTACATGGCAGCCAGATGGCCTTCTAGTGCATGGATGAATGAAAGATACAACCACATCGACAATGGTCATTGGAAAGCTGATTATAAACAGTGCATCAACTAAGAGAAGAGACAAACAGTGATCCCAAAGGATTGCCGTTATGAGGACGGTAAGGAAAATACAAACCTAACACTAGTGTAAAAAACGCACACCAGTAGACAAATGTCCGTGACTTTTTTCATTTTTTATTGCAATGCGCATGTTTTATTTAATTGAAGTCAAGGTCAGTCGTCAATTAGTTGCCCCAGCCCAAACCAGTTAAATAGCCATCACTAGCCGGCTTCCACCCGGCTACACAACCCTGCACCTTAGAGGCTGCTGCCCTACATACATAGACTTGGAATTACTGGCCACTTCAATAATGGAACACTAGTCACTTTAATAATGTTTCAAAAATGTTTACATACTGCTTTACTCATCTCATATGTTAATACTGTCTTCTATTGTACTGTATTTTAGTCAATGCCACTCCGACATTCCTCAATATAATATTTATATATTTCTTAATTCCATTATTTGACTTTTAGATTTGTGTGTATTGTTGTGTATTGTAAGATACTACTACACTGTTGGAGCTAGGAACAGAAGCATTACACCCGCAACAACCCACAATCTGCAAAATATGTGTAAGTGACCAATCAAATTTGATTTTGATTTGAACCAGCACCTGAATCTCCTCTAGACACACTGCTATGCACAGTCTCTTTCGCTTTTGCAAAGGAAAATACAAAGTGAACTACAGTTAATCAAACACAT